>NW_024424452.1:89671627-89879183 GCF_017311325.1 Ursus maritimus | reverse complement strand
AGATAAATAGTACATAAAATGAAACTTACAAAACATAGGAGTGGTCTTCCACTTTAACATCATCGTTGAACTTATTTCACATAGCAGGGGTTCATAACCTTTTCTGGGTCACGTGCTCTTTGAGTTTGTGAAGAGCTCTGATCCCTTTCCCCACTAAAAAAAATGCACAAATCCTCATAGTGTATATACAGTTGCAAGAGTTCCACATGGTCCCTGAAGCTCATGGTTGGGTGACATGTCCTAAATCAATCATGTGAAAGAGTACCAAAATATTTACGTTCTCTTCGCAGAACTCTGGGATAGAGGAAGAGGAAAAGATGAAGGGGAGAGTAAAGGAGTGAGAGAAGGGGGTGGGCAGGCTGACCAACTCCAGAGCTGAAACACTGGTTCAGAGCAGTGGTCTTCACCCTTTTTGTGTGTGAACTCCCTGAAAGCATTTTGAAAAGTGAAGTCTGTCCACACATATTTTTATGTTGAAATCTAAAATTCTTCATTTTAGGTGAAACGGTTTTAAAGGATATAATTTTCAGTGAACTTAAACACTGACATTCAGCTACAATGATGATCGATCTTTTCCAGTGTACCAGTGAAATACAGATATCACAGTCATTGATACCCACTGATACCCAATCAGTCCAAATAACACACGAGAAAGCTCTTTTCATTCCACCCTCTTAGATGGCACACAATGTTGATTTGTCCCATTATCTGAATGCTAACTAAGATCACAAAAAGTAGTGTCTGTCAGGCTTCTCCACTATAAAGTTACTCCTTTCCCTAATCAGTTTTTTAAAGATTTTATGTGTTTATTTGAGAGAGAGAGCAAGAGAGAGCACGAGAGGGAAAGAGAGAAGCCGACTCCCCACTGAGCAGGGAGTCCGATGCAGGGCTGGATCCCAGGACCCAGAGATCATGACCTGAGCTGAAGGCAGACACTTCACCAACTCAGCCACCAGGCACCCCTTCCCCCATGTAATTAATACATGTTTTGCGGGGAAGTACTTTGAGATATTATGGTTGTCCCCTTCATACACACACACACACACACACACACACACACATTTATGTATGCATATATGTTTGTATGTATGTACATCAGTGTGCTATAATCAATGAGCTATAATCTGTTACAAACATCATTTATCTTGCTCCTCAAGTAGTCCCAGACTTGGCCAGTGGGAGCCCCCACAAGCTGTCTTCTGTGCCTTTTGGTGTATCCCCATCATTCTTTGAGCAATTCTTTACTTTCTAGCACAATAATATGTTCCAGGGTCAACTTAAAATTTCTCTACCCGACCTCAGAATCATTCATGTCTTCAAGGAGCCGTGGTTTCTTTTAGCGGATAATGGTATTTAGAAACAGAGTTTCTAAAAACAGAAGATGAAAGGAAGCAAACGCATTTTTTTAGTGCACAGGTCTCAGAGTGCCATATGACCATAAACTGCCCTTTTCTTATAAGTGAGCTACATTTAAATCCAGGTTCCTTGAAAGAGTTTTGAAACATCATCAAATGTTTTGATTTTATTTTTTTAAGATTATTTATGTATTTATGTATTTATTGGAGAGGGAGAGAGAGAATCCAAAGCAGACTCCACACCATGCATGGAGCCTGATGCAGGGCTGGATCCCAAGACCACAAGATCATGACCTGAGCCGAAACCAAGAGTCAGAGGCTTAAGGGACTGAGCCACCCAGGCGCCCCTGTTTTGATTTTATTAAATATATAATGAATGTTTTGTGGAGAATGCTTATCAAGTTTCATCAGCCTTCGTTCAGTTATTACTTTCGACTGGTATTTGTCACACAGCTCTGTACCTTTAAGAAAAGCAACAAACACAGCACTACCCCCCCATCAGCCTATCATAGAGTTTCCACATTGCGCTGTCAGATGAATATCTACCTATATAACTCAGTCATGAATATGCGAAATTTTATAAAAGGTACACAGATTATTTCATATTGTTTTATGAATTTTGATATCCCTATCTTTAAAGTACAATAAGATGTTCTGTAAGTTGGATGAGCTCCATAATACAGATTGTTAAAGTAACTCTAATACCAGACCTGAGGGGAGAATTTCAAGAATGTTCAGTGATAGGGGCACTTGGGTGGCTCAGTCGATTAAGCGTCTGCCTTCGGCTCAGGTCATGCTGCCAGGGTCCTGGGATCAAGCCCCACATCTGGTTCTCTGCTCGGCAGGGAGCCTGCTCTCCCTCCCTCTCTGTTCCTCTCCCCGTTCTCTATCAAATAAATAAATAATTTTAAAAAAAAGAATGTTCAGTGATTCACTAACAATATGTCACACCTAAGTTGAGTCTACTGTACAAGTGTCTGATTTTGCAGCCCTACCTTATCATTAAAGCAGTTAACATTATATATAATACTTGCAAATTTTTACAGGAAAGATATTGAAAATCATGGTAATAATATTAGTATTGTTATTTTCCTTGACATTGTTTTATTAAAACTATTGTACTTAATCTTTGCACAATTATGTTAATATGTGTGGTATTAAGAAGTGGAGAAATCACTAAAAAAAGTAGTTCAAAGAGGCCTTATGAATATTACATACACTTTCCTGAAAACCAGAGAAAAACATCATGTACTATTCTGTCAAGATAATGTGACACTTAGCAATCCTTTTAGTTGTGTTTTTTTTTTTTAACCTGGTCGGTAAAGAGAATACTTTGAATTGTTCTTTTTAACAGTGCAGTTCAACAATACAATGAAATGTCAATACTTCAGAAAATGAATTAGTAATAATTGTCAGGAATTATAGTCTAGGCAACCTCTGAAACTGGAATGCAAAGTAGGCTTCAGATTATTTTTACACATTTAACCAGAGGAATGCTTTCAACGTGGCTACCTGCTTTTTGTATGTAACTTTCCTTATGTCATTAAGGTCTGTAAGTATTTGAGCACCGAGAACAAGAAGTTAACATCCCACTGTAAAAGGGACAGGATAATGCATTGGACAAAGACAAGACAAATCTCTTTGGTTTTATTCCTGGTGAAGAAAATTGCTTAATGGCCATTCAATCCTAAATGGTCAGCTTTGCTTTAGATTCTTTAGAAGACATCCCTTCAGGGGGCGCCTGGGCGGCTCAGTCAGTTAAGCACCCACCTCTTGATTTCAGTTCAGGTCTTGGTCTCAGGGTCTCAAGATCAAGCCCCGCAGGCTCAGCGCTCAGTGCAGAGTCTGCTTGTCCCTCTCCCTCTGCTCCTCCCCAATTTGCGCTTGCCCCTCTCTCTCAAAGAAAGAATGAAAGAAAAGAAAAATAATATCTTCTTTTTAAAAAATCCCTTAAGGAGAAGTTTCTCTATCCATATTATTCTGCCCATGTCAAAAATGCTACAGTGGAATATTACTCAGCCATAAAAAAGAATGATATCTTGCCATTTGCAACAACATGGATGGACCTAGAGAGTATTATGCTAAGTGAAATAAGTCAAAGACAAATACCATATGATTTCACTTATATATGGAATTCAAGAAATAAAACAAATGAGCCAAGGGGAATGAAGAGAGAGTGAGTCAAACCAAGAAACAGACTCTTAACTATAAAGAACAAACTCATGGTTATCAGGAGGGAGGTGGGTGGGCAGATGGGTAAAATAGGTGATAGGGATGAAGGAGGGCACTTGTGAGGATTGAATCTCTATATTGTACACCTGAAACTATTGTTACACTGTTATGTTAACTAGAATTTAAATAAAAACTTTAAAAGAAAACAAAGGTTAGATCTGCACATTAAAAAAATGTTTTTTTAAAGAAAAGCTGAAGTTCTTCCAAGTACTACCCAGTACTTGAGTTAGCTTTTGTTAATTAGAAAATATCTTACAAAAACCTCACAGAGTTTCAGACAGAAATTTCTCATCTAGTTATGAGTCTACGAAAGGGACTGGCTTACCTATAATGAGTGATTATTGTTCATAGTCAATTGAGTATACACGAGAAGAAAACGCCAGTTAGAATAGAAAAATAGAGATAAGGTAGGGTAAGGTCTGTAGGGAGAAACTGACTAGCAGAGATTGTAGGACTGCAAAACCTGGCCATGTCCGTGAACTGAGAATGGAAGGGAGTCATTCAAGGGAAATGACTGGTGGAAAGAAATTTGAGGGAAAGAAAATCTAAATTGTAATCGTACCACAAAGGACTAGTGGTGGAGTCACTGTTGCCAAATTTCTAAATTATACCACAAATTTCCACTCTAAAGTAGCTGCCTGCAAGTAATTGGAAAAAATGTTGCTGAGCTATTCAGTCTTTGGAACTGGACAATTTAGAATATTAGCAAATTCTTTTATTATTAGTCATCTATTAATGATCTGAAAACCAAAACTCTATAAAGAATGTTGTAGAATTTCAAAGCTCATGGGTAGGTGGAAGTAGGATAGTTATGACTCTAGGTGAAAAGTTGGAACAGAGAATGCTGGGTTTTCTGATTTAATAGAAATGTATGGAAGGGTGAAAGACTTGTTTGGTCAAATGGAGAGTTAAGGTAAATAATTCAGGTTAGAATTATTCTAAATTTGAGGAATTTCACAAGTTCATTTGATAAATTAAGCAGATTAAAATGAAATAATATTTAACCTCTTGGTGATTGTTGAATTTTACCAACCCCCCCAAAACAAAACAAAAACATGAAGTCATGAAACAGCATGGTTGAAAGTTGTAGAGCCCCTTGCATATTAGCTAAAATTCAACAGCAATTTTTCAGGTAACTCCAGCTGGTGGGGAGACACTGACTTTTGCCATGTCGAGAGGATACTTAGATGACATGAACCCTGGAATCTGTTCTCTTATCAGAGGTCAGGTTAGGATTGTGTCTTCCTGTCCCAGAAGCATGGCTCGGAAACAGATCGGAAGGGAGAAGAAAGTGTAAGGAGTTACTGCTCTTCATAAATCAGCTTTGCTCTCTTGGGAAAAAAATGTGGCTAGCATTTTGCAGAATTGCTTGAAGGAAAATAACCTTAGAAATGCAGTTGATAAAGACCAAACATTTAAAAGACCTGTAATTTAAAATGAGAATACTGAAAATTCTCTTTAGGTCATTACACTTTCTATTACAAGGAAATGACTTACTCTGGTGACAATTGACCTGAGGTAGAGACAAGGAAGCTTTCAGAAGCAAAATTATTAACAAATATGAAAGTCATCACACCCAGATGTACAGTAAAGTAAAACGGATTATACTTTAGTAAACGAGGTAAAGATTCAAAAATAATGACTCAAACATTCTCAGTCGGTTTTTTTTTTTTTTTGGAATTTTTAAATTTCTTCATTAAAGTATAATTGACATACAACATGACATTACTTTTATGTGTACTAAATAATGATTCAATATTTATATATATTGCAAAATGATCACCACAGGTCTAGTTAATATCCATCACCACACATAGTTACAGAATTTTCTTTTAATCTATGAGAACTTTTAACATCTAGTTTCTTTTCAGCTTTCAAATATGCAATACAGTGTAACTAATTATGGTTGCCATGGTGTAATTACACCCCCATGACTTATTTATAAGTTGGTACTTATTTGGAATTTTGTACCCTTTAACTCCTTTCACCCATTTTGCCCACCCCCAACTCCCTGCCTCCAGCAACCATCAATCTCTTCTCTGTATCTATGAGCTTGGGGTGTGTGTTTGTGTTTTAGATTCCACATGTGAGATCATATGATCATATGATATTTGTCTTTCTCTGACTTATTTCAGTTAGCATGATACCCTCAGGTTCCACCCATGTTGTTGCAAATGGCAAGATTTCATTTTTTATGGCTGAATAATATTCCATTTTGTGTGTGTGCATGTGTGTATCACAGCTTCTTTATCCATTAAGCCACTGATGACCACTTAGGTTGTTTCCATGCCTTGGCTGTTGTAAATAATGCTGCAGTGATCATGGAGGTGCTGGTATCTTTTTGAGTAAGTGGTTTCATTTTCTTTGGATAAATACTGAGAAGTGGCATTGCTACATCATATGCTAGTTCTGTTTTTAAGTTTTTGTGGACCCGCCATACTGTTTTCCACAGTGGTTACAGCAACTTATATTCCCACCAAAAGTGCACAAGGTTCCCTTTTCTTCACATCTTGTTAATACCTGTTATTTCTTATCTTCTTGGTACTAGCCATTCTAACAGTTGAGGGTCTATGTCATTTTCGTTTTGAGTTGCATTTTCCCGACGACGAATGTCGTTGAACACCTCATGTACATGTTGGCCATCCATATGTCTTCTTTGGAAAAGTTTATTCAGGGGCGCCTGGATGGCTCAGTCGGTTTTGATTTCACTAAGGTCATGATCTCAGGGTTGTGAGATCAAGCCCCACATTGGGTTCCCCACTCAGCAGGGAGTCTGCTTGAGACTCTCTCTATCTGTCCCTCTCCGCCCCATGCTAAGTAAGTCTTTAAAAAAAAAGAAAAATGTCTGTACAGATACTCTGCCTATTATTTTAATTGGATTATTTAGTTTTTTGCTATTGAGTTGTATGAGTTCTTTATGTATTTTGGATATTAACCCCTTATCAGATAATAGGATTCGCAAATATCTTCTCCCATTCTGTGGGCTGCCTTTTCTTCTTATTGATTCTCAGTCATTTTTTTTATTTCTTTGCAACATTAAAGATTCCTTCAAGGTTTATTTTTTTCTTCCACTTTGATATCTGGATAAGAAAAATTCCCAGTGGCAATTGCAATCCACTTCTGATGCATTTGTCAAGCAAATAAAAAGCATTCCAGAGAGAGCTCTGTCCTCACAAGCTGTATTCAGGGCTGGGTATGCTGCACACTGAAACCGCACGGGTAGCACAGTAACATCAGTAAGGCGAGATGTAGAAGGAAAACAACTGCTCAAAAATTTCCGCAACTCAAGAAAGCGTGAAGCCCAGGACCTGGTCCGTAATAGGTATTCCATACGTGATTGTTGAAATCTACAGTTTCCATTTTTGTATACTGTTACTTTTACTACCCTTGCCTAATACATTCATTATTTTGCACAGTTGTAATAAAAATAAACATATAATTTTTTTCTTTATCACTTTAACATATCATCATAGGAGAAAAGAGTTTCTATAGCTGAGGACTTCTCGTAAACACTGTCTTCTTAAATGGCCTTTATTAATCTCAATATTATGCTATTAAAAATATGGTTCAGGGGCATCAGCCTGGCTCAGTCGGAAGAGCATGCAACTCTTGATCTCAGGATCAGGAGTTCAAATCCCATGTTGGCTGTAGAGATTACTTAAATAAATTTTAAAAACATTAAAAATATATATAGGGTTCAGAGAATTTCTTTTTTTTTTTTTAAGATTTTATTTATTTATTCGACAGAGATAGAGACAGCCAGCGAGAGAGGGAACACAAGCAGGGGGAGTGGGAGAGGAAGAAGCAGGCTCATAGCAGAAGAGCCTGATGTGGGGCTCGATCCCAGATCGCCGGGATCACGCCCTGAGCTGAAGGCAGACGCTTAACCGCTGTGCCACCCAGGCGCCCCTCAGAGAATTTCTTCATACGTATTTTTTCCTTTGGTGAAAATTCTTGCCCAGAATAAATTTCTATGGATTAATTGACTTTTATCAAAGGCTATGAACATTTTAGTGATTAGTAAAATTGGTTGATAAATTGCTTTCTCTTCAGGCTGTACCCACACACACTGATAAAGAACTTATGCAAATAGCAGGTTTAGATGAGAGCCCCTGAGAGTGTTCCTATGGGAAGAGGGCTGTGTCAGTCACTGGTCACAGACTTCTCACTAGTCAGTCAGAAAGTATGCAAGAGTCTAGTTTGTTCAAATTACCCTGTTGGGTACTTTTATGAGAAGAAATAAATAGGATGCATAGTCTCTGTCATTAAGCTTACTATCCAGGTTGGGAAACTAAACTTTATTCAGTCACTCTATCCAAAGCACTGTCCTAAATGCTGCAGTGTGGAATTGGGTGAGTAGAAAGGCTGAGCTTGCTAAGAAGTTAGCCAGTAATCTTTACCCTCAAAGAATCTGCCTTGTTGTTGGTTGGTTGGAGTCAATGGGATGATAAATATTCTTTATGGTTACAAATGAGCCTCCTGTGAACTTCATAAATTACCAGTTTCTAGAATAGTGAACTTCCATCTTTCTTAGGCCATCCTATCAACCTTAAGTGATTTAGGAAAATTGCTCTAAAAGCATTGAAATATATGGCAAGTGCTTGGTTTTAAATTATGTTGCTACCATTCTAAGGGCCTCCTTGGTATTAGTTGAGATGCTTTAGAGGACCTGAACTGTAGGACTTGAAACCGCTCCCGAGGAGGCAAATACCTCTGTAATCATGAGACTTTGCTACCTTAGAAATCTGTAGATGCTTCAAAAGTGTTCATAGTTGCTGACAAAGATGTTGGTGATTCTTCTAACGTAAAAGCATTCTTTAAGTTTAAAGGTTACATTCCACAAGGATGGTGAAGCCTAGGTTGTGGGGTGGCCTAGTCAAGTATTGTCATGCAAAGTGGTGAGAATGACAAAGGTTAGGGGGTGAGTGGGGAGAAGGAAATTGATTTAAATGATTGTTATAACAGGCATGATTTTCTTCATGTTGAAGATATTAGTGGCATCACAGACTTCTTAGAATGGTGAGGCGATTTTACAAAGACTAAAAAGTTTGAGGAAACATACTTTGAACCTTAACTATGAAGAGACCCAGCTGCATCGCTCTCCTGAAAGGAACAGGCTTCTCCCATCAGAGTCAACCAAGAGGCACAGTACACTCTTCTTATTGGAGCATGTTTCCCAAACATGTTTGATTTTTCTACCATCCATTCATTCATTTATCCAACAAATACTGAATTCCAACTATGTACACTCTTCTAAGCTCTGGGAAAGCTGAACAAGACATGGCAGACTTATCCTCTCTATTGCCATGAAGCCAGGAGGGCAATTAAACCATTAGTTGTAATACATTGTGCTGACAGTAATGCTAGGGATGTACAGACCGCTGGAATGACCCTGACATAGTCGGGGGGTGGGGGGGGCAGGGAGTGGCTCCGTGAAGAAGTCTAGTTTAGGATGGGTAGGAAATGCAGGAGGCACTAAGAAGGACTGGGGAACAGTATTCTGAACAGAGAAAATAATGAGCAGTGAACGAATAAAGGCAAAAGAATGAGTGGCATGTTCAAGGAAATCAATGTTCAGAATGGCCCCCAAGAGTAGCCTTTGAGAACGATTGTGCTTAGGATTGAGGCTGAAACAGGTAAACCCTAGACCATATGAGCCACTTTAAAGAGTTTGGACTTCATCTTAAGTGAAACGGGAATCAATTGAATGATTTTATTCAAGGGAAAGTGCCTGGTCGATAATGTGTTTATTAAAGCACACTCTGGCTGCTGTGTGGATAACGCCTGTGGAGGGAGCTGGGTTAAGTCAGCAAGACTGGTTAGGAGGACAGGACCACAGTTTTGACAACGGGAATGGAGAGAAGTGAAAGGAATTGAGAGAAAAGGAGGTGTAAGTCAGCAAGACTCGAGCCTGATCTGATTGAGGAAGAGGAAGAACAGATTATATTGAAGTTCAGCTTGGGAAACGTAGTGGTTAATGGTGCTGTGCACTGTGATAAGAAGTTAGGTAAGAACAGGTTTGAGGAGTTAGAGGATTTCATTTGGAGACGGGCTGAGTTCGAGATGCTTGGAAGTCATCTAAAGTGAAGGTGTTCACCAAGTCAGTTATACAGATACAGAATTCAGTAGGGAGATTAGACCTAGAAATATGGATTTGGGAGTCATCCATTGGAAGGATATGAGAAGCATAGAACCTTGCGGAACAAAGCTAGTCAAGAAGAGGCTAAGAGAAAGGGAGCCTCCAAGCTGACTGAGAAGAATTAGCCTGAATGGTAAAGCAACACCTTGAGAGGGCTCTGACTTGGTAACTAGGACCAAAGCTTGGGAGGGAGGGAGGGAGGGAGGGAGGAGTCAGCAAAACCATTAGCAGCTGTGACGATCAGGCAGAATAGGGACAGAGAACCATGGCTGGATTTAGTCACAAGGATGAGAACAGCTCCTTTCGAGGTTAGAGGGCAAGTGACTTCCATTGTCTCTTCATTGTCTATTTTTTTTTTAAAGATTTTATTTATTTATTCGACAGGATAGAGACAGCCAGCGAGAGAGGGAACACAAGCAGAGGGAGTGGGAGAGGAAGAAGCAGGCTCATAGCGGAGGAGCCTGATGTGGGGCTCGATCCCAGAACGCCGGGATCACACCCTGAGCCGAAGGCAGACGCTTAACCGCTGGGCCACCCAGGCGCCCCTCACTGTCTTCTTTTTCTTGTAAATCAGCTCACGAGACCTGTGCGCACTGTGCAAAAGTTAAGAATTCATGGAACTGGGGGCGGGGGTGGTAGACCTGTTCCCTGAGTCAAGTGTATGAGCTTCAGGAATATTAGCCGTGATCCTTCAGGTGCTATTTTTGCTCATTTTTGGTCCTCCGCTTTGTTACTAAGTGGTATAGATTGCTTAGTTTTAGGGAGATGAGATACTATTTAAGTTATTGAAAGATTTTTTTTAATAAAAATCCAGTGAAACAAAAATGTTCTAGTGCATAAGGGGTAACTGTAATTATCCAGAGCGCCACAAGCATTAACATTTCAATCAAGGAAAGCTGGACTTACATAAATGTGATGTTCTAATTTCGTTGAAAACAAAAAAGCACCTTCGGAGTTTGAATATGCAATTTTATCCTCTTTAACAGAAATGGGTCTGTACTTTAGGACACTGTTCTTTCATCAATAAAGAATACATTGCTGTGGACAATTCTATAAGGTCAGGATTTTTTTTTTTTTTAAGGAACAAGAATAAGGAATTCTTTGTTTTGACAGCCTTAGGTTGGTTTTTGAGGGACTCTCTTTTATTTTTCTCTTGGTTTCCTCCCTCGTTTTTAAGCTTTGAGTTTGAATGGCTTTGTTCCCTAAATCTAGTATCATGAGGAATAGTAGAAAGATCAGGGCACAATAGAGAGGGAATGGATACCACTGTTGGTTTAGCTAAGTAGCTCTTTCACAGATACTGGAAAAACTTTTGTTGTCCCAGTATCTTTAGGAAATTATGGCAGTCTGTCCTCACCGCAGTATAACCTGCTACAGGGTGGATTTCCATACAATGTGAATTTGCCCTGTGCTCTTCCAAAAGATGTTTAGTCCTTAGAATTAATAAGATTGTACTGGCCAGGCAGAATAATAGGGTGGAGCTAGACATCCAAGTTTGAATTCTGGCTTCGCTACATATTTACTGGATCTTAAGTTTTTTTAACTTCCTAGCCTCAGTGAAATGGGGGAAATAACAGAATCATCCTCATCGAGTTAACATTTTTAAAAAGAGCGACACCTAGCATAGTAGGCATATATACATACATAGAGAATTTTACACAATCCCATGACCTAGACCTGTGTTAATAATGAGACTCCTTTTTATTATGAGTAATGCTTATTGAGTTCCACACTGAATGCATCATTATATTTTAAAATATTATTCCAGTTATAATGATGAGTAGAAGGTAAACATAAACACTCTTGCCTTGGCCTTCCTCTGACTGATGAACTCCATCACCCAGTGTATCTGGCCAGGAATGTTCAGCTGCATCTTTTTTTTTTTTTTTTAAGATTTTATTTATTTGAGAGAGAGAGAGAGAATGAGTGTGGGGGAGGGGTGAAGGGAGAAGAAGGCTCCTCGCTGAGCAGGGAGCCTGACACAGGGCTTGATCCCAGGACCCAGGCGCCCCTGTTCAGCCGCGTCTTTTATGTATGCCTTCAGCATGTCCCAAGCACCTCATGACTTAAAGATCCATATAATTCAGGGGTTAAGTAATCCATTGCATTTCTGGGGAGAGCTGCAAAGAGACCTCAGACCATGGTGCTACTGGATGCTTAGAACCTGTGAATTATATTGCAGGGGGAAATGTCCCATGTTTTCAGTTCTGTGTCACTTAGTCTATATCTGGTACTCTCCTTTAAGCTCTCAAAGTACCCTTGGCAAGCTATAGCATCACAAGCCTCATTGTCATAATTAGTCATTGGGTAGTCCTTTATATTTTAACGATACACACACACACACACACACATATCACTTGTTTCTCTTGTGAAATAGATTATTATTATCCTTATTTTATAGATAAGCGATCTGAAGCTCAGAAAAGGTAAACCTGCTCACCAGTGGGCTCACAGGCTGTGAGTGATAGAGTTGGAACTGGAGGCTGTCCTACATCCCCTCTGTTTTATCAGCTGCTAGTAGAGACTATGAGGTAGAATAATGGATGGTAATAGGGAAAAATGACTCAAATTGGCTAAGCCGGGTGGGGGGGGAGCCATTTGCAAAACAGTGTTTAATGTAAGACCATTTTTGTAAAGATATTAATGATAATCAAAATGGAGGAGGCAGAAAGTACAGTTAGTATACGGAGAAGACGTGTGTGCCCTAAGACGCCTGTTCTACACCCGAGGAAGTGGCGGCCTCGACAGGTTGAGTAACTTCACTGATTCCACAAACATTCATTGAGAAACTATTCCTTGGACTTACTCTCCAAACGGGCCTCCAAGTGGGCTTGCCAGTTCTCATTCCTTTGCTTTCCCTGAAAGCAGAAACAAAATATTTTACTGCTTATTTAGTAAACAGAGAATTCCCCGCTGACCATTGTGGGGTCGGATACAGAGCTCTTGCACACACCGCTTCCGCTCTCTCAAACCTGTGTTTGCCTCCCGAGCACACAGCATGGCTTCCAGAACCAACTGGGTCACCTGGGTTCACATTCCAGGCTTTGACTCAGGCTTGCTGCTCCTACTGTGTCTCCCTGCCTTTTCTTGAAATTACGGATAAAAACAAAAAACAAAAAACAGAACGTTGAAAAAGGTTAGAGATTGCCATTTTACAGCTGCAGAAGTTTCGATGGCAGGATCCGTGTGCAAAATAAGCACATCTCGTACCGCTAATACAGTCCGGGTCAGAGAGCTGCGAGTTCACAGATCAGTTTTTAGAGCCCTGTCCATAGAAAGCGGAGTGTCACCCTGCACAACGGGCCGAGTTCCACCAATTCTCAGACCTCCCGTATCACAAAGGGCTACCATCTTCTTGTTTACAGCACGACCATAAAACGATCCGAAGATAAAGCACACAAAATGCTGACTGTCATGCGGGTGTCTCTTTTGTGTTTTGTCCGCGTGACGCTCCAGGTGGGAGAGTTCAGAGCCCATGCCGCTGAGTGGACGGCCAACGTGACGGCCGAGTTCAAGGAGACCAGGAGGCGCCTGAGCGTGGAGATCTACGACAAGTTCCAACGCGCCACCTCCATTAAACGGAAGCTGTCCGCGGAGCTCGCCGGGAACCACAACCAAGAGCTGACTCCGTGCAGGAGGACCCTGTCCGTGAATCACCTAGCCAGCGAGAGGGACGTCTTGCCTCCCTTACTGAAAACTGAGAGTATCTATTTGAATGGATTGACGCCACACTGTGCAGGCGAGGAAATTGCTGTTATCGAGAACATGAAATAACCCTCTCTTTGAAGAGCCTTAGGCGTAGCCATAGGTGAGGACTTCTTATGCCCTTTATGACTGTTGCTGGTAGCATTTTTTAAATTGTGCATGAGCTCCCAAGGGGGAAAAAAAATAGATACACCCATCATGGCCATCTACCATCAAGAGAATTTGGAATTCTGAGCCAGCACTCTATCTTTTTGATGATGCTTGTTGGGCGGTCCACTTTCTTTGACAAGTGGAAAAACAAGCAATGTCTGATGCCTTTTTGTGCCCAGACTGTTTTCCTCCCTCTTTTCGTAATGTGCCATAAGGCCTCAGAATGAATTATAATTGTTTCTGGTAATGATGTAGCTTCGAGGGATCAGTCCTTAACTTTTCAGGGTCTACCTATCTGAGCCTAGATATGGACCATTCATGGATGACAACGTTTCTTTTTGTAAATGGCAAGAGATTCTTATGCAGCCTTTTACCTAAGAAATTTTCTGTCCGTGCCTTATCTTCCGAAGAAACAGACCCCCTCTAGCTAATGTGTGCTTTCTCCTTCCCCGCCCCACCCCTAGGCTCACCTCTGCAGCCCTTTATCCCACAACTCCCGTTTGAATACCATACCTTGCTGGGAACAGTGTGTAAACTGAAGTGATGATGCCCGAAGAAGAAATAGATGCCAAAGTAGATGGACATTGAAGCAACACTCAGAAATTCTAGCGTTAAAGGCACTGCAAAGAAATGAGGGCACAGATGGCCCCTCTGAGTATTTATTTGACTCAGGTACCAATGGTACACATCCACAGTGTAATTATTTCCAGCCCGGTAACGTTGGCTGCTCCAAAGAGTCCCTTTTTTTCCTGGCAGTATTTGGAAGTTATCATTTATTCATAACTACACATTTTGAAAGGTGGAAGCAGAAGAAAAAAATATATATATATGATCTGACAGAAGGAAGCTGTTAAACACGGATATTATTGGAGGTGATTTGAGACAATTGGTGTGACTTACTGTTCTGAGGAAAAGAAGATAGCACAATAATGTGTTCGACCATTTGCTAATAAACATCATACTGCCAGCACCTATTTGCTTTTTGGTGTAGAAGGCTTATCCGATTTCCTTTCCCCGGGTGACTTTTGCCAGACAGGGGAGGTGATGCTGTAGTCGGAGTTGGGCACCGCCTCACCTTGTGTGGTGTCCCTCTGGAGCTGTGACAGAGCATGAGAGAAGCTGAAACTGGGATCACTGTGATATTGCACATGGAAAAAAAATGCAGATTGCAGGCATAATTCATCTTTGACATTAGAGAAAAAGCTCTTCTAGCACAATTTAAATCTTGAGAGTTTTTTTTTTTTAAGATAGAAAAGGCTGATAACCCTTTTTAGTTGAATTTTATATCCTGTAACTCTTTGGATGTTTCCAAGATTCAGAAGAAATTCATTAATGGCACCTAGTAGATTGCTACTCTCCTTTATTTTCATACTTAGATCTGCTGTACGTTGTATATGTAATTTTTCAAATGCAGAATGAAGATGACTGCCCCAAATACAATTGCAAAACATTTCTTTTATTTGGGGGGCAAGGGTGGTGGAAATATCTGAATAAGTGGCATTCAGATTAGGGTCTTAGAAAATAAACCGAGGATCTTAAAAAAACCATATCTAAATAAATGCTTATTTTCCAAAATTAAAATTTAAGCTAGAAATGTAAATATTCAGTTAACTTGTTGAAGGTACTTTTATAAACTGAAAAAATTCTAACCAAAATTTTAGCAAGTCAGGCTCTTTTAGAAAGAAAGCTACACCCATTTCCTCAGTAACTGTTCTGAAAGTTCATATGGTGGAATGCACCATGTATAAACTGTGAATTGTATTGACAAATAAAGTTTGTAATTAAAGTCAGCATTTTCTGAGTCTCCTGCTTGCTGCTGAGAATGGAGATGGGATTCTAGCCGAGAACTCTAGTATGTCACTTTTCATGCTGAGTTTCCCGTGGCTCCTTCGTTCACAATATTCAAGAAATATTTTTGATGCAGTATTACTACCCTTGTTAAATATGTGCAGAATGTTCTTCTTGGTGACTGTTAATCAAAAGTAAATATCCTGACATTTCCCTTTGGAAATACGATATTTTAAACAGCATGTAAATTCAAGATTGTTTCTATTACATTATGACATAGTAATGTCTTATTTTATCATTGTTAGACCTTCTCTTGACACTGAAATAATCTGAACGCCAAACACAGGCACCTAAATATTTTTTCCCTTACAAAAAAATAATCAAACATCTTGGCAGTGTCGAAGCCCAAAGAAGTCAGTTGCCAACTCATCTCCTAGACCTCATGCCCCAAATATTTGAACAACATACATTATCAATATCTTGCATAATGTATTGATTCATCCCCAAGCACCTTGATGCTCAGTAAATATCCTAAACCTGGTTCCCAACATTATCCTCAAAATTGGGGAAAATCTAAGAAAAACTGTGTATTATATCAATTTTATTTCCTCAAGCTTTGATGTGTTTACTGACTGTGGAGAGAACCTTGATACGGATTTTGACATAGTCTAGAATTTTCTAGTGAATTTATTTTTTCACAGGGCCAGTTTTAAGAACGAGCAGTTTTGCCCTGAAGAATATCTGAAAAAAAAATTAAGTACTAGAACAAGCAAGGCTCAGGAACCCTCTGATATGAAATCTTAGACATGGATTCTAGACAAGAATCCTCTACATTATAGCTATTAAATGTAAAAGTGATTATTTTGGAGTTCTTTCAGTTTCTTATTCAAATCTATATATTTTGCTACCTGGTTAATGTCACCCACCCTTTTTTCAATAGTATTCCACTTTTGTAATACAGGAGGACATGAAACTTCTAAAGCCAAGAGAGAACTGAATAATTTGTTTCTTAACCGTCAATAAATCAGAAGCAGTGTGTATGTAGGGCTTTGTTTCTTCCTCAAATTCTAAGGAACATGTGACATACAAGAAAGACTAAATCCCACCTCACTTTGTGTAAAAAAATCTGTAGAATTTTTTTATTCTTAAGGCTAGAGTTTCAAGCAGACTAAGGGAAATTTTAGATGGAATACCAAAAAAAAAAAAAAAAAAGAAAGAAAAGAAAAAATAAAAAGAAAAACAACCAAAAAACACAAACAAACAAAAAAAACAAAAACAAAAAACAAATTCAGCCATTCTGAAGACTGGAGATAGCTATTTATGCCTAAGAACTACAGACCTAGATCAACTTATATGGTTTTTCTTTTTTAAAAAAATATTTGCTGTTCTAGTAAAATCATGACTTATTTGTGGTTTGCATTCCTTATTAAAGTACGAGTATAAATTTGCTTTTGTATAAAGTAAAAGATGTCTCTATTTGAATACTCATAATTCCATTAAAATTAATATATGATTTTGCTCCAGCATGAGTTTACGTAAACATCCTTTTATAGGGAAACTTACTGGTCTTGCCCATGCTCAGGTATTAGTTCCAGGATGGAACCTGGTTACTTTTAATGGGGACTTCTGAGGGTAACTCAATTTTACGGTTTTCTTAAGGGGAAATCTTCATAACCTCCATGTGCTTCCTTCATCCCGCCTTACCACAAAGGTCTATCCAGCTTTCGTTTCACACATGACACTTCCCCACCCAGATCTCAACTATGCCTTCCCAAAAGACAGGGATTAGTTCCAAGGACCAGGAGTTTTGACTCTGCTCTTTTGTTTGACTCAACACCATTTGTTCACTAAACTTCAGTTTTTACTCTAATATTCATAAAACCATTGATTTTTTTCCCTAGTATTAGTACTATAAAATATTTTCACTATGTCATGCTTATCTCATTTTACAATGTTTTTTTCTTGTCTGTCATTCCTTTCCAAAGTATTTCCTACTGCCTCGTCTTTATTCTTTCTCTTTTGCACTCTTAGGCTCGGGTTTCTTTCCAAGCCACATAAGCATCTAGCCAGTTCCCTTTGGATATCTCCACTTCTCAAAGGCATTTCAATATATCCAAGACTCTCCTGATCTTTCCCCAGACCTGGCCCCCCTGGTGTCACCTATTTCAACAATTGGCACCACCATCCATCTGGTTGGGCATCATCCTTGATGTCCTCTTCCCTTCAACTCCACACCCACCTTTCACCAAAGCCCTACAGACTTGCATCCTGAATGTCTTGAATTTGTACACAGCCACTACCTTTATCCAAGGGATCGCCATATAAGTCCCCTTGTACGACAGCTTTTGCATCATTCTCTGCTCCTGTCATTGATGGTAGAGTGGTCTTTTTAATATGCAAATCTGATTGTGTTACTCTCCAGTTTAAATCCACTAATTGTCTTTCAATTTTATAGAAGACCAGAATCCCTCACCTGGCCTATAAGGCTTTCTTACGGTCTATTGTAAGCCATCATCTTCAAAGTCATCTTGTACCACTCCCTACTTCTCTGTATCCCAGCCCCACTGGATTTCTTTGACCACATTACACTGCTGTTGTTCCCTTTGCCTAGAATGCTTGCTCTCCTTTTACATCTCAGTCTTTTTCACCTACCAAGCTTTTACTCCTCCTTCAGAACCCAGCTCAAGTATTACCTCCTCTGATAAGCCTTCCCTGACACCAATTTATACAGTATAATATACCGTATAAAATCCTATTCTTTTCCTTCGTTTTACGATTAGATATTCATCATTATTCTTACTTATCTGTCTTCCCAACTAGAATTCATTTGTGCTACCCGCTATTTTATTTCCAGATCCTAGCCAAGTACACGTAATCAGCGCTCCAAAAATTCATGGTGAACAAATAACATAAAAACAGGGGTTTAATGGTAACATTCTGATGTATACTTGTGTCTAAGTATCCCAAGTTTTCCTAGCTCCACCAACATCTCTCCTCTTCCACTGGGTTAGTAGTAAATGGGGCACAGGTTGCGGCGATTTCTCCTATTTACTTACAAGCTGGTACTAGTTACTCATTGTATAGAAGAAAAATCAAAGCCAATTCTTCAACCAGAGAGACTTTCAGTTTGCCATACACTTACTCTTTATAAGCAAGGGTTTCATTATTTTCATTTCCAAATTTTGGCTCACAATAGATACCATCAAAACTCAGTTATAATTTAATCTTGAAAATTTGTTTAGAAATTAATTGTAAAACATGTTTGCCAATACTAGTAAATGGATGCCTCTTATTAGTAGAAAGCCAAATACACATTTTTTTCTCTTTGCCAAATGAAATTCAGCTTTCTCATGCTTAAATTTATAAGCAGTCTGGGAAGAAATCCATTATTGGGCACATTTTGAACTATATCCAATAGAGAATATTAGTCACTTACATGGTATAATTTTGAAATTAACTCACAGAATAAACATTGGTTTTCATGTAGTTGATGCTTGACTTTTGCAGATGGTATTTCTTCTTACACTGTACAATTCATAGGGAGTAGCATATAGTTGATTTTTATCCTACTTTCTACTTTTTAAAAAATATTTTATCCATTTTAGTATTATTGACACCAGCCTCTATTGTTCATGATTTTTATAAAACAAATTTTTAAATGAGCATCAGTGGCAATGTCTGGTCCAGATTCAAATTTTATCATCGCCCAAGTATGTCAGAGTTGGAAAGATAAAGCATCAAGATACTGTCAATACATTTAATTAACCCATCCTGTTTCTCGATCAGTCAGGTGCAGAAATTCAGAGTTTACACATGCATTGAGAAAGTTTAATATTGCCAAAGTCCAAATATATACCAGTAGATTAGCCAAGTGTATGAATCTCTTCAATGATTATGTTGTATGTACAAACAAAATATTACCCTGCTCATGGTTTACCGAGTTAACATTCTTCAAGAGCCTTTGTTGGGCCAATTACTGGAAATACTAAGCCAAATAAATGTCTCCTGTCTGGGAGATAGCAGTCCATGGGTCAGAGAGGGCACAGAGCATAGAGAGAGGGAAGCTTCTCCGTGCTGGAGAGCCCTAACCATAAGGCTCTTGCCTTTTCATGGACTTGGGAGGCCAAGGCTAAGGAAGAGGGAAGGGCTACAGTGGGAAGCTACTGAGGGTGGAGAAAGGGCTCAACTGAGGCCCCAGTCAGGAGGCCTCCAGACGGAGGTGCCTGCTTCTGAGTCCTTGCCTGCTACTCCCTTGGGAGAATCACAGTGGGCTGGTTGTGGGAAGGGCAGCTTCCCCAACACTGGCCGCCAGGCAGCAGTTTGAATCTGCCCGTGGTTGGGCCCAAAGGACGACACACAGGATTTAGCCTGGAGCCAGACTCCTCAGAAGGCACGGCAATGCCTAGTTGAGAATTTTGGATCTGGCGCTGGAAAGACATTTCAAGCTTTAAAATAGGGAGTGATGTGGCTCGATCTGTACTTTTAGGATGCTCGCTCTGGCAATGGTGTGGGGTAGAGCTGGGATGCAGGGCAGGAAGTTGGAGGAATCTGCAGTGGCCCCTGAGGAAGGGATTCTGGTCTAAACCATGTGAGGGGCACTGGGAGATGCAGCTGCACCCACCAGCTTTGCCCAGGATGAGGAACACGGGGCTAGGAGAAAGAGGGAGAAGTTTCAACGGGGAGACTGATGTTTGTATCTGTGGGGTCACCAAAGTGAAAACCCCCAGCGGGCAATTAGAATATTCCAGTGCTCTCGGGTCAGGCATCCCAGGTAGAGAAATGAATGTGGGAATCAGTAACGTGAGACGTGCTGCATATTAATAGTGAGAAGCTGAAGTTACTCCCCATAGTTAATGGCGTTAAGTAAAAGGCCTTCCAAATGCTAACCCGGTTTGGAATGACATATTAGGGGTAGTTCATCGCAGGTCAGAAAACCCTCTCATATGAATTATGTAAGAAGGTCTTAGAACCTTTCCAATCTAAACGTTAATCAAGCATTATTTTCGGCTTAGTACTACATTAATCCTTTTCCTTATGGTAAATGGTGTTCATCAGCAAAGCATATATGTTTGTACTTTATTTTAGCCATGCCTACACTACTTCGTTTGGTTCTGCTAATTTTAACATGTGTTGCCAGGATATCCTCTTATCTTGAAAAGGAGAAATAAAATGAATACATGGATTAAAATACAAAAACACAAACGAAAACAGACATGACAACTGTTGGTGCCTGAGCCAGATTCCCATTTACCAGGCTGGTGGCCCCATGTCCCGATGCTCTGAGTGTTAGATGCTAACAGCTCACCACTGCCTCCTTTTCTAGAGAGTAACCTTCTGCAGATCAGAAGGCACCACTGGGAGGTTACCCAGCACCAACCCCACCACAATGTGGGCAACACCCAGCTAAGAACGGACAGGTAGATCGCAAAAGGTGGGACTAAGTCCGTGCTGCAGCTTATACTCCAGAGCTCTCTGTGGGGCCACATTGAGGCTAGTCTCCAGCTGAGACCACATTCTTGCTTAGCACCTTCCCCTGCCCTCTCCTGCTTCCCTCTCTCCCTTTCTCTGGAGGGCACACTCCTAAATAGCACATGCGCCTGAATCCCTGTCTCAGACTCGGTTTTCATGACAACTTTCGAAGTTCTCTATTGGCATAGAAGGTCAGATCCAGGGTAAGGAGAAATTAAACAAGAATTTTAATACAGAGGTGAGGACTCGGAGCCACTTAGTGGCTCCCAGTTTCTAGGCAGCCCAAGTGAAAAGGAAACCCTTATTAATGACTTGGTTCTCACTGTTCACGATGAGAAAGTATATCCATGTCTCATGAAAACAAAGCCTTTCTAGGGCTGAGTTCTAAAAGTGAAAGTTTTATTTGGGGCTGCATAAGGTAAGAGGGAGAGATGCAGGAGAAACAGAACACAATATCCCTACAAAAATGTTGCAGTGGATTCCATGACTGTTCTTCATATTAGTTCTAGATATAAGATAATGGGAGAGCACTGATGTTAGTTTAGTGAAGGTCCCTCTTCGGCATAGGTCAAAATAATATGACTCGTGCACATCTTTCGGGTATCTGCCTTGGTAATATGTTAAATTTCCATAGCAGAAATGTTTTTACAAACTTCAGTTATCTCTAAGAATAACCAGAAAAATTGGATTTTAAAAGGCAAATTTCTGAGTCCCATCACTCGAGAAGCTCCTGAAATAGGTACAGAGGTTGCAAGGTGAAGCGAGCTGGGTAAACCAGTCATAAAAGAGCTGAATTAGGGAAGTTCGAACACATACTAACTGTGATTCAGGGAGAGTGATTAACAGCTAAATACAACTCACCCCTAGGGAAAACATAACAGTATGACTTCCAACTAGATCGGTCTCTCAGCCTCTGTGCTACTGATATTTTAGACTGGATAATTCTTTGTTGTGGGGCTGTTCTACACACTGTGGGATGTTTGGAAGCATTAGTGACCTCTACCCACATTGTATATATTGTAGTAAAGAGTTCAGTAATGGCAACCAAAAGGAAATCACATACTCCAAGAAAAGAAACAGGTGGACACTTCATTAAATGTAAGCAGTTGAGAAATTCTCAAACACTGGGGAATGCTGTAAAAGAATTGGTACAGATGGAGCATTTGTTCAAACCAAAGGAATGAAACCAGTGAATGAGAAGAGCTAAGTTGCCTGACATTTCTCCTGAGTTAACTTGACCTGATTCAGTGCTGAACAGAGACCTTCCATGATCAGGTGTAGATTAAGGAGAATTAAAGCCATTTTTGACATTGTGGTCTACAATTCTTACATTGCCCGTCTGTGGGCAGCCACTGTAACCAAGGTAAGTGGTCAGATACTAAGTCCTTCCATGCTATGCCTGCTGCAAGCCTGCATTAATTAGGTCTGCATTTGGGAGGCTAGTGGCCTAGGGAATAAGACTTTCTCAAAACCCCTTTACCCTGAGAGTCCTGTAAATCCTCCTTGAGCTTTTCCGAGTGTGTTCTCTGAGGAAGCCTGCTGCAATGGTATATAGTCTCCCTTGAAAAGGTCTTATCTCATCTGAATCCAAGTAGCAATTTCCTTCAGCAAAATAAGGCTCTTGGCGTTTCAATGTAGGAATTAAAAAATACATTTCCTATTAATTTGTGAATGCTGTTCCCATGACATGGCTGAATTTTAAAGGCTGCTTAACATTTGCAGTTTGATAATTTCTTACAATCAGCTATGGAACATGACCAACATTACAATGAGGTATTCCAATTTTCATGAATTATTTTGGCAATGGCTCTTCGCAGAAAAATATTTCATCAGAACTTGATCATTTTCTGCCATGTAATCATAGCGGTGCCCTCTGCACACTGCAGGAAATGCACCGAAGATCAAAGACTTGGAATGCTTTTGACTTCTGCACCCAACTTAACCGCGTGTCTCAGGGCTTTTTCAAAATTTCTTTAAGTTGACTGCTCTGACATTGTTACTTAACTAGATGGATCTGATCTCTTGTTAATGTGACTGCGAGGAATCAAAGCTCTAGGTCAGCCTTTCTCAAAAATACTTAGTTAATGGTGGCTCAGTCCATAAGCGTCTGCCTTTGGCTCAGGGCGTGATTCCAGGGTTCCGGGATCGAGCCCCATATCAGGCTCCTTCACTGGGAGCCTGCTTCTTCCTCTCCCACTCCCCCTGCTTATGTTCCTTCTCTCGCTGGCTATCTCTCTCTCTGTGTCAAATAAATAAAATCTTAAAAAAAAAAAAAAAAACTTAGTTAAGCGCTACCCTTTGGTATTCTTTGGGAAACAAAAGAATGTTTTGTGGTCAAAAAGTTTGCAGACCCACAGCAAGCACCAGCAAGCTAATGGCTTTGAGAAGTCTTACAGTAAAGAATCTGTATTAGTTAATTACCTCCAAATTTAGCAACTTGAAACAGACATTTGTTTTCTCACAGAGTTTCGAAAGATTGGGAATCTGGGAATGATTCGCTGGGTGGTCTGGCCCAGGGTCTTTCATGGGTTTACAGTCAAGCCATTGGCCAGAGCTGCAATCATATGAAGGCTTGACTGGGGCAGGGAGATCTATGTCAAAGATGGCTCACTCAAATGCTTGTTGGCGGGAGGCCTCAGTTCCTTACCACAGACACTGCTTCACAGCACTTCCAAGTGTCTTCATGACATGGCAGCTGGCTTCCCGCAGACTGAGTGATCTGAGAAAGAGAAAGCAAGCAGGAAGCCACAGTGCTTCTTATAATCTAGCTTGTGAAGTCACACACAGTCACTTCCACTTTTATTCTATTTGCTAGAAGTAAATCACTAAGTCAGGCTAACAAAGGGAGGGCAACTAGGCTCTGCACTTTGAAGGGAGCATCAAACAACGTGTGGACATCTTTGAATCACCACGTATGGTTTAACCCATCATGTTCTCTATTTTCACTGCAGAAGTTTCTCTTACTTATTGCTATGGCTAATAATCTTATGGAATGGAAGATAATTGGGGAAATGCTGGGGTATGCTCTTGATTTTCACTCAAGGAAATATAGACAATGAAAACATACATAGGTTACGTATATAAATTGGTAAGTCAACAAAGTATCATCTTTGCTTTCTTCTTTTCTAAGCTGGCAAATATATCTTGGACATTTTTAGAGAGAAGTTAGTTAACTAACAGTCCTGAAAAAAGTTATACAAATGCTTTAAAAAATGCTACTCGTTGCATAACATTTACAATGCTCATTCTGTGGATAGTCTGTTATGGTTGGAGACACTTTTATTCAGACAAAAGGATTTCCCTAGCTTCAATATAAAATGATAACCATTGTGGGAAGGATAAAGTGATGATTATGGCCCCTGGGAGCATTCCCTTGGACAGTTGTTGAGAATTTGTAAGTATAGGAACTTTCAAGATGGAAGTAGAAGGTACACTGATGAACAGATCTGTTAGACACCGATACGGCCTATTAAACCAACCAAACTTGCCTGCATATTTTAAAAAATCATTTTGGGTTTCAGATAGGAGTTTAAGCTTTTTGACTATGTGAGCTAATAATTTGGGGATGGATCATTACTTCTCAGATAATTCATAATCCATTCTATGTACTTTAAAAGTATGAAAGGAGAATTGGCTATTAGAACTATGGGTTGCATTGGTTCTTCACAAGTGACGAATTTTCACAGTTTTAGTGAAACAGAAGCATGGTGGCAAAGGCAATAAATCATACCTGCACCTCACTGTGGAAACAGGGATAGAAATGATGCCCTATTTTTAAAAAATATCAAGCATAAAAGAAAATATACATTTTTTCATTATTGTTTTTAAAGGGCATCTGAGTGAGAATCTGTGTGACTCTTTATACTTTTGCTTCTGCTGCCAAGAATAATTTCTGTAGGTAAATACATTCTATTCAATCTTGTTGCCCAGTTACAAAAAAAGAAATTGTTTACCATTCAGATCCCAAGAGACTGGATTATCAGAAAAGAAAAAAACTGAACATGACAGGACTGACCCAGAGGCAGGGAAGTTTCTGGAATAGCCCAGGGGGTGATGCTGACCGTAAATGAAATACACCAAGAAATCTTTCTTTACCTTTTAAACAAATCTATATATATGTCTAACTCTGAAACTAGGTTAGATGTAATCATCTCAAATAAGTTGGTATAACTACAGCATATCCAATTACATCTACTCAGAAGCCATATTTCCTTCTTTCTTTCATCAATTAAAATTAATAAGGGGAGACTTTAATTAGTGCCAGCCCTTTGAGAATGGAGAATATGAACATTGAGACAGCCTGAAATATTAGTGGTTTCAGGAGTCTCATTTGCCCCCAAATGTTCTCCTAAAGGAACTGTGCTTGAAACCCCATTAGAAATAAAAGATATTTTCAAAAGACACATAAATATTACCCCAGTGCTTTTAAATTCTTCTTACTTCTGGGATATTGTCCCAAGGAAATAATTTTAGAGAGGAGGAAAACAATCTGTAAATACAAAGATGCTTTAGAAGTGTTGATTACGTAACCAAATTCCCCAGTCATCATTAGATCACAGGAACTACTGGGGTCACATCATTATTAAGAACCTGAAATTCTTGGGGCATCTTTTCCTTACCTTCTGGCAAATGCTCTTTCCCCAGGTACTTCCAGGAGCCCCGGAGGTGTCTCCATGTAGCCACAAACCAGTCTCCCAGTGGGCATCACTCTTGCTTTGTGCTTCTCACCAGAGACCATCTCCCATAGGTATCACCACTACTGCTCTCAGGAAATCCTCCAGTATCTGTGACTTCTCCATTGCTTAAGCCATGCCATTACTGGTGACAACAAGCAGTATACCCCAAAGCAATTTTGCTTCGTGATTTCAATAGCTTACTGAGAAATTGAAATCTTTAAAACTTATGTTAGTTTTTACTTACAGCCTTTTGCTCCCTATATATGGACATGTAGCTGTGGTTGGACCATGTGTAGCTTGTGAGTGGCTGCCACCATGCCGATCTCGTATCGGTATTCCTTTCTGGTCCTGACATTTTTTTGCTAGACTAAAATCATCGGACCCTACCTCCCTTCTAGGTCCCCATCCAGACAGGCTTGTGTTGGGCACAGAACATCAGTTAGCGGGACTAGATCTATCTACCTAGATCTATCTAAATTTCAGCTGAGGCTTAAAGTTGAATCTTCACGACATTTCGGTTATTAAGAAACTAGAAACAGTGAGTTCTCAGAGATTACAGCAGAAGACGTCAGTCCAATAGGATGTCATTATGTTAAATATTAAAACATTGCAAATATATGGGAAATGCATAGAGGTGTATAGATGCTAGTGTTACATATAAAAATCATTATTTAGCAATATTTCATATACCCAGAGATTATAGCAATAAGCATATATGAAAAAACATGCCATGTGAAAACATATATTGTATGTTGTACTTTTAATATATAGATATTATATATACATACATATGTATATATAAAATATATATAACATATATGATTTTATATGAAATATATAAATTATATATATTTATATATAATTTTATGATATAATAAAATTATTTATATAATTTAGATATTTAAATTATACGAATTCATAATTTATAATATATAAATATATATTTATATAATTTATTTATGATTTATATAATTTATAAATAAAAATATTTATTTATATAATTAAATATATAATTTTTCTTAAATATATAAGAAAATAAAAATTATTGGGTGGAGCAGGAAGAAATATATATAGTAACCTACTAACACTTTAAAAGTTCGTTAAAGAACACAGTAAGATCCTAAGGGAAAGGGAGAGCAGGCGGAAATTCTGTCAAAGCCTAGAAAGTAATTCAGGTTCAGAGAATGGGGGCTGCCCAGCGTGGGAGACCACCCTGGGGGATGACCCTGGGGCAGCACGAATTTCAACTTATGGGGGAAAACAACAGGGCACCGGTAAATTTGATCATGGAAGGAAAATGCCAATGATTCATCAGTCTCCTTTTGATTTTGCTTTGGGCTAACCCGGACTTCAATATTTGTTTCCTCCTACAGTGTCATAACGAAAGGGCCAGGGGCCTTATTCAGAAGCTAAAACAAACTTTTAAAATTATATCGATTTTTGTCCTTGTGCTGAACTCATTTAAACCTCAGAGCTTCTCAGTGCTTTAACTCTTTTCCCCTTTCAATACCTGTCTGTTCATTACAGCTGTATAGCATACTGCAATTATGTCATTATATTTAATAAACGACATGAGAGCGACTACAAAAGTCTGGCTTAGGTCACACTCTCTAAAAAATGTTGAAATAAGAGTAAGAGGTAAATCTAACAGTTCATTTGATTAAAACAACTGGAACAAGTCATCTCTGCTCACTGAGTTCTGGAGGTACAAGGCTTCCTTAAATCTTTCTGAAATCTTAGGGGGAAACCTGAGGCTGACCCAAGGCTATTGAATGGAAAAGTTGGCACGCTAAAAATCAGCATAAATGTTAGTGACTCCATCCTAAAGTGAAAGGAGACATGCCTATCAGTACGCTCCGGGGTGCCCTTAGGGGCAGAGTATGCGTATCATACCCCTCAAACCGTGTCTAAAGAACAGAGTCAAGATTGATTGGATTTTCTGTAAGTCATTGATCACTGGGAATAAAAGATGTTTATATCTGAGGTATACAAAGATGAAAGGAAAAAGACCGGAGACAATATTGGTCTATTGACATATGTCCTGTGATGGCGGGAGATAGGAATATCTTCTAACCCTCTCACATAGAACATATTTTTCTCTACTTGGGAATTCATATACAATGTTTCTTACGGTGTTGGTTGAATCATAGTTCTCTGAAGACAGGTCCTTTGTTTTTGTTTTACTTTGTCTACTCATAACGCACAGTGATGTGACGTAAGCTGTTTACATATGGAATGTGTGTTTGGGCAGGGGGGAGGAGGGAGGGAGGCAGGCAGGTGAAGGAAGTAGAGGAGGGAAAGAGAAGCTGATCTAGAAGACTCTAAAAATGAACTGGAGAAAAAGGTTGTGACACGCGTTTTTAATTTTTGTTCTACTTGAGAGGTTTGGAAGGGGTCTGCCCCCAAAGCGGGTTGTCCTCAAATGCCTGTTGGGCTGAATATTTTCTCAAACAGTCCAGTGTACAAATAAGCATCCGATTCCACAGCTCAGGTTCCCTGGTGAGCCACAGCCTGGGTATCTGCGGAGTCTTGCCCCTTCTCACCCAGGATGACATTCTGGTCATTCTAATAGCTACTGTTATGCTAGTAATGATTCTGTAATGCCCCAATGGTACTAGGAGAACCAGCACCAAAGGCAAATCTGTGAGATTCCACAGCAGACATTTTTTCCCTGCTATGCTAAGCTGCATCCCAGACACCCCTACTGCCTAAAGTCACAGGGTTCCTATAGTAAGTTACAGTCTCAGTGGGTGCCAGCAACACTTTTCCTTTTTTCAGGGGAACCATCCATGGGGAAATATCAGCTCCGTCCTGAGCCAGGATTCCTACTCTTTTAACAGACTGTAGACCTGATGTTGGAGGACAGCCCTTCTAGACCTATAAGGACCACTCAACATAGACCGTAGTGAAGCTTAACTGCCACTTCCTTAATCCTGCCCTAGGTCAAGAAGGAGCTCAGTTTTCAACCTCAGCCTTTAGCTCTGAGACCATCCTTTCCTTTTTCCCCATGTCTGTTTCATCACGTGTCATCAGCATGGGGGCTACCAGAGCAGCCATACATAGTAGGAGGGAGAATGTGTGTTTGGGGAGCAGCTCAGTGTGATCTGCTTCCTCCCAAACTCACTGTCACCTGCAACCCAACCTCCCCCCATAGAAACGTACTCTAGCAATGGTCCATGGGGAAGAGACAGAATCTCTTCTAGACTCCAGCTATATCTGAGGCCAGAGTAGGAAGATCCTTGAATTTCTGAAAAAATATGACTATTTTCTGCAAAGTAAAAGGCAATTGAAGTAACATCTAAATTATGCAGCAGTTTTTCTTTGCTACTGTGTGGTCCATACTTTTTATGTCATGCAAGTAAAGGCACATTCATAAGTGGCTCAGCAGGCTGACACCTTACACAGCTTTTGACTGATGAGTATCTCTGCACACCAAAGGGTTGGAAAAGTCTTCTTACCTAGGAAGTATTTTGAGTGCTTGAGGGATTCAAATGTATTTTTTTTTAAAGATTTTATTTATTTATTCCACAGAGATAGAGACAGCCAGCGAGAGAGGGAACACAAGCAGGGGGAGTGGGAGAGGAAGAAGCAGGCTCCCAGCGGAGGAGCCTGATGTGGGGCTCGATCCCAGAACGCCGGGATCACGCCCTGAGCCGAAGGCAGACGCTTAACCGCTGTACCACCCAGGCGCCCCTCAAATGTATTTTAGGACACAGAATGGAAGTGAGAACATGTTTGGGCTCTTCGCACACAATAAGTCAACCCCCAGACTTTGTATTTGGCTAAAGATGAATCTGTTATGTGGATCTAGTGAAAAGGTAATCAAGGTAGTTGTTTCCTGAACCAGAATATATATATACACACACACACACACACACACACACACACACACATCCTCCAACATCAAGTATATATATATCAGGTATATATATATATATATATATGGAAATGGTGTCCTAGTCTGGGTTCTAGTCCTAATCCAGCTCCTACCGTGCAACAGCAAGAGAAACTTCACTTTTCTTATCTTGCAAATACAGAGCTGCATCCGAATAATCCCTATAAGAAAAAAAAATCTGATACTATTATGCCTTCTTTTGTAAACTCCTGAGCCATTACAATCTATCTATCATGCCGAGAAGTAGGAATGGAAATGAAAATGTCCAAGGGCATACCAATCAACTCAGCCATCCAGAGATGAACCGTGGCAAAGACTCACGTCTCCAGTGGAAGGAATGAGTATCGAAAGAGAAGAACTCAATTATTTTCATTTTCAACCCCGTTTCAGGCCAGCAAGATCTTTCCATTCAAGGCTGTGAGAGAAAAATCCAGGCCACTCTGGTCATTAATGTTTGGGACAAAAGGTGCCATGACATTTGTTTTCTTTTGAGTGGCATTTCATTCAGTGGCGACCGTACACATGTTTGGCACGTCTCAGCTGTCACTGACCTATAGCAAAGCTTCAGAAAGCCTGCTGGCACACTGCCAAGTGCCAGAGTTAGTTGTTCCTCTAATTTCCCGTGCAGTAATTATTTACCTGTCTCCAGGGCAATTCTAAATGCAACGGCTCCAAAGCAGATTACAAATTTAGAGTCAAGAAAGACTCCTAGAACCAAGTAACCAACTGGCTCTCAGGGCATAAATACGAGCAAGAACAAAAACAGATGAGAGACTTTAACCACTACTGAACGGAGGTGGAATGACTAGTTAGCTCGTAATTAATAAAATATAATTTTTCCCACAGTACGCATAGTGCAGCTACATGTTATTTAGTCTCTACAGTGGGGCATTTGCTTTGCTTACAAGTTGCAAGTTGCTTGCATTTTGAAACTTTGTATTTCCCGCAGAGAGCAGCATTAGCAACTATACTGAAGTGCGTTAGCAACTTTGTAGAAAATGTATTTTGATTGTTATTCTCCTTGTGTTTTATATTCCAAATCTAAATTCTATTCCAAAAATATTGACAAAGCTCACAGTAAAAGACACATAACAATAAAAAAATAAAATTGTAACCAAGACTCAAATTCACACAAAAAGAGTTTTCATACTAAATTGCAGACATAGAGAGAGGAGTTAAGATGGCGGAGGAGTAGGAGACACCGTTTTCAGCCGGTCGTCCGACTCGAGCAGGATCGGTACCAGACCAGCCTAAACAACCACGGAACCAGCCTGAGACGCAGGAAGACGCATCTGGATCTCTACAAATGAACATCTCCAGCGCTGAGTATTGAGGTACGAAGCGGGGAGCCATGAAACTGTGCACAGATATCGGAAGATAAACGGAAGGGGGAGAACGCCGCCGTTCCTCTGGCGCCGGAAGCGGTAGCCACTTGCACGGGAGAGCGGGCGGGCTCGCGGACGGCACCCGCAAAACAGCAGACTGAGACCGTGAGCCGCGTGCGCGCGCCACCAGGCATCTCGCGGAACCCCGGAATCCCGGTGCGCTTACTGGATCCAGACTGAGACCGGGAGATCCGGGAGCGCGCGCGGGGCGGCTGGCGGCTGGCGGCATTAGACACACAAAGGACAGAGACGCGCCGAGTTCCTTTATCACTCTGCCTCAGTATCCTGCCCTGCACAATGCAGATAATTACTACTGCTACTCGCGGAGTTGTTGTAAGCGTTGAATGAGATAGTATCTGGAAAGGGCCTAGAAGGGAGCCTAGCACAAGGTAAATAACTTGATGGTGTGAGTTCTGTTTTCCTGTAGAGATCAGGGGAATGCTTAGCGTGATTATCTTCAACGAACAGCATGGTTTACACTCCCCCAGCAGGTGCGTTACAGAAGGCTTGTACAGAGCCCCTAAGCAAGGAGTCTTACCACTTATTTGGAAATTAGTCATCTCTGTTCTTGTGATTAGTCCCTTGAGAATTTGGCCCCTTCCTTGTTTAACAATGGGACAAATAAAGATGAGGTAGTGAAAGCAGAACCGTGTTGACTTGGGAGAAGGCAGTGCTGGAGGAAGAACACGGACCGTGGGTCCAGGCACAGAGCTTTGTTCTCCTTCTGTCCTGGGCAAGTCACTCAATTTCTCACTGAGTAGGAGCTCCCTGCTTGGGCAATCAAAAGGGCTATTGTATGAATGAACACTGAAATTAAAAGATGATTGGAAAACCTTAATGACCATGTGTGAGGCACTAATATACCAAGATAATGGTCATTGCTAGGTGTATCTCCTAATTAATTGAACTTTCCTGGCATTATATATAAGGGAAATGGGGATTTTCCTTAACCACATGCTTACGTTTGGGAAGCTTGGAGCAGCTCTGGAGCAGAGGGGCACAGAAACATGGTGATTGAACTTCACACCCAGTTTACCCGCTGTTTCTTTTGTCTTTTCTTCTAAATTTCCGTGAACCTTGTCTGGGGCCCGGGGACCCAATCCTGCCTCCCCTGCCTCGCCGTGAATGAGGACACCGCCTTGTGGACCCTCACCTTGGCTGCTCCCTCCTCTTATTCTTGGGATACTTACCTTTCTCCTATAATCTTTTGAAACCCAGTTCCATGGCCTGTAAAATGGAGCAACCTTTATCGACTTCAGAGTTTCACGGACATGGTATGTAAGTGCCTGGCGTATTTTAGCCGCCTCTCCCTGCCTCTTAATTCTGTTACAGATTTGCATGTCAGTCTGTCTTTTTTAAAATTGCAACTATAGGGGCGCCTGGGTGGCACAGCGGTTAAGCATCTGCCTTCGGCTCAGGGCGTGATCCCGGCGTTATGGGATCGAGCCCCACATCAGGCTCCTCTGCTATGAGCCTCCTTCTTCCTCTCCCGCTCCCCCTGCTTGTGTTCCCTCTCTCACTGGCTGTCTCTATCCTGTCGAATAAATAAATAAAATCTTTAAAAAAAAATTGCAACTATAATGCAAACTCATCAGTAAACCCTTTCATGAGAAATAGTTAACATTTTAACAGTAATTTCCTGGCAGCAGCACTCCTTCCCTGAAACAGAAGGACTGTATAATGATGGACCTTTGGGGCCTGTAGCAAACTGGAGAAGACCCCGTGGGGCAGAAAGAGGGCACCTTAGCCAGTACTGGTGATTACCGTTCTGGCTTTGAGCTCTACTTTGGGATTTCTAGAAAGAAAAGAGCTCTGCCTAAAGCAGCTCTGTCATTATTACCACACATCCTTGGCAGCTGACCATCTATTGTTAAGGCTATCCAGTGTCAATACAGGCTTCCTTTTTCTAGCCTGGGATGGGGTGAAGGGGAAATGTGAACCCCCCTGGTTCCCTGGGCTGACCAGGAAATGGCACAAGGAACAGGCAGGAGTGCAGAACCCAGCGTGGAGTCCTCCGTGCCGGGACTGTGGAACCAGGGCAGGGCCAGGACAGCACGGGCAAGAGATCATTTCCTGCACCCAACACCGCGCTGGAGGCATTCAACGGGGCCCTTAGGGAGGGATGGTAGAGACAAGGAGACATGAGGAGCCAGGACATTGAGAGGACACTTGAGAGTTCTAATAAAAGTCTGCGGACAGTCACAGTAGGAAATGTGTTTTAAGAATTTCAGATGAGGTTTATTTTGTCCCCAAGCCCTTTGGTTACCATGGTTTGTTTTGGTTTATCAGAGCTACTGAAAAATACATTTCTCTTGCTAAACACTGATGAGCCAATGGCAAAATACCAATTGTAAAGTAATGTTCTGAAACTATTCTTTTTCTGTGCTTTTGGAGGGATTTTGCATTGGCAATAAAAATGATCACAAATGCTGTCCTTACCAAGATGTTTTCTCTTAAAAGTTTCAGTCAGTACCATTTGGGGATCATGCTAATTAAATGTGACAGTGAATCTTAGTGGCTTTTATAAAATGTTGGTATGTCCATTTCATCTACCACAGTATTCTTCAAATAGGCTTTCTCCAAATGGGCATATCGTCTTTCAACATGAGAAAAAAATCAAGCACAGGACGTGACAAGCTGCCTTCACACCAAATAAGACTCTTTATCTCTACCGTCCCCACTTCTTGCAATACCAGCTTCCGGTATTGACAGCCATCGTCCAAGAGGGGAGAGTTGTCACTTTGACACATAAATTATACCTTGGCTCCTTTAAAGATATTCTCTTGCTCTTTTGCCAACTTTGCATTGACCATTAAAAGTGAAAGTCCTTGGTTTTCATAGGTTTCACATTTCAACTCTAGATTAGAATCTATGTGAGGTTATTGTAAATAACTCAGTAGATATGAAAATTGAACATGTAATAATTCAACTCCTTTTTCATTTTAGACATTAGGATTCATCGTTGTACTTCCTTACCTCAAACGGACCACAGCATTGGAAGCAGCTAAATGAATTCACATTTAGAGGTCAATTATTTTTTAAAACGTTGAATGGATGTGCTTTAATTTGTACTCTTAATGAAAGAGCAAAGAGTGAAGTGTATGGTTTTAATGAATTCTTTATGTTTGTGTTTTCCCTTAAATTCTCATTATTTCTTTGAAAACAACTCTGGTAGCTTAATATATTCCATTTTACTTTTAAAATGTTTTTCCATTGCATTCTATACTGAGTCAAGATTTAGATTTTAAAGCCTTATTTCTTCAAGTGTTTGTAGACGTATCTCTTAAGAAAGTGTCTGTTCGGGTTTCTCAGTGTGTTTTGTTTGGGTGGCATAAGGTGGTAGTGGTGTATCTTGGGCCCCGGTGACATCCTAGGGATTCGGAACCCAGAGCTTTTCTTCATCTCTTTTGCTCAAGCCCAAGTGGTTTAAAATGGATATACCGTATTTCAGTATGGCATGCTATCTGCTAACGTTTTGTTGTTGTTGTTGTTTAGAAAAGTACATCATTTTAACAGTCACCATGGTATTAGTTCAGGGTTGGCTATAATGTTTTTATATTTGGATTTGCTATAATATTTTTATATTCTAGAATTCCTTTTATAATGGAAATTATCACACTCATATATTTTCAGAATATTTTCAGAAACTTTTACAAACTATAAGCAAAAGGAATGTTATAGGATAGGGAGAATATTAAATTATTAGGGGGCTGGACAGTGCATACTATGGCATTTTCATTTGATGGTGCCTAATTGGCCATTGAAGAGTGTAACCCAGTGGATGGGCTGTTTGATGTGGGCGTAAGGAGGAAGAAATAGTTTGTCTAAACTCTGAGCTTGTCCCTTCCACTGACATGTCCAAAGGCTATACCAAAGATTGATGCCAGAAAAAGGGAATCAAAGATAATCATTATTTGCCCGGTGCTTCATTAAATTTCTTACCATGGTGGAATGGGAAGCGAGTAACAAGATGGTGGAGTAACAATGTGGGCTGAGGCGAGGCCCTGAGGCAGAGCTGTAGTAGGACTCTTCTCTGACTCTGCATTTGACATCTGAAGAATACAGTTAGCACCTTCTTCCTCTATCAGGTGTCTTTTGATTGGGGTTTTCCAAAGCTCTTCGTGGCTCCTGCTTCCCATGGTGTAAACCATTTGTCAAGGGACACCAGTGTTTTGTAGTCCATGAAATGGAAATATGTGTGTGTGTTGGGGGAGGGAGGTGCTAGTGCCAGCTTACTAAGATTGTAGATACTCTACAGCCAATCTTTTCTAAGCAACCCCAAATATTTTTGGGTGGAGTCTTGAAAATGGTCACTGTGATTATCTGGCAGTTGTATAGTGCTGAGAACAAACACTAAAATCTTGAGAAGCACGGGCCTGAATAGCAATGGTCCAACTTTCGTGCCTGGCATTCAGTGTTGCTAATGACCTGGGTAATGACTATCTAGCAATAAGTCATCACTTAGCCCTGCGTTTTCTCATTTCTGCAGCTTTCCTTGTATCAGAACCCAAGGATTTCCTCTTCTCTGCTTATCTAAATCCCACTTCTCAGGGGGGGTAATCAGAAGGGGGAATGAAACATGAGAGACTATGGACTATGAGAAACAAACTGAGGGCTTCAGAGGGGAGGGGGGTGGGGGAATGGGATAGACCGGTGATGGGTAGTAAGGAGGGCACGTATTGCATGGTGCACTGGGTGTTATACACAACTAATGAATCATCGAGCCTTACATCGGAAACCGGGGATGTACTGTATGGTGACTAACATAATATAATAAAAAATCATTAAAAAAATAAAAAATAAAAAATAAAAAATAAATTGCAGACATAAAATCTTACCCCTTTGATCAGCTGTAAAACTTTGTAAATCAGCTGCCTGGGGACATTGGGCTGTATTTATTTGTTTGTTTCCCTCTGTACCCAGAGAAAGGCACTAAATTTTATTGGACACTTATTACGTATAAGACACCATTGGGTGGCGGCGGGGTGGTGCATGGCTGGCTCAGTGGGTGAAGCATGCGACTCTTGATCTTGGGGTTGTGAGTTCGAGCCCCATGTTGGATGTAAAGATTACCTAAAAATAAAATCTTTTAAAAAAACCAAACACATCATCCGGGGCTTTATAAATATTGGCATTTAATAATCCCAAGAATCCAAGAAAGTGGATTTTATTAGTCTCCTTTTTACATGTAAGGAAAGTATGTCTCTTAGTTATATCAAATAGTTTACTTAAGATAATACACATAATAACTGAGAAAACTGATATTCTATCCCAAGGGTCCTTGAACTATAGAATGTGTTCCTTTCACCACTGCCTGCTTTCCAAACAAAATACAGAGTTTGAGCATGGGTTCAGATAAGAATCAACTTTATACAGGATATCTACTCATAGGTTAATAAGAATTTTATTTCTCAGTTTTTGTTCTTCATTAATTGTGTGTATGTGTGTGTATTATAGATTTATCTAAAATTTAGACCTTTTTAGTATTACAATCTCGAAGAAGAGACGGAAGAGGAAGCATAATGAGACAGGTTTTTTAAAGGTCTGTCCTTCACTGGTTCTATTAAGATGCCAGGATTTCCAGTTTTCTATAATTGATTCTGCCATAGGTGATATTAGTATAACATTCTCCTGTCAATTTATTGTATTTATAAATAACCACTCATCTTCAGCACTTTGGAGGACCTCAGCAGGCTTTGGTTAGCATATTCTCAGCCCGGATTTGCAGATGAATTCTCTTTTCCAAATTATATTTACCTTGAGGTCTGAGTGTGGAAAGTGAGCAAGCTACTGTTCCCTTGGTTTCCTCTCTAATTTGTTTCACATTTACTCTTTCCAAAGGTTTCCAAATCCGGGGCACCTGGGTGGCTCAGTCATTAAGCGTCTGCCTTCGGCTCAGGGTGTGATCCCGGCGTTCTGGGATCAAGCCCCACATCGGGCTCCTCCGCTGGGAGCCTGCTTCTTCCTCTCCCACTCCCCCTGCTTGTGTTCCCTCTCTAGCTGGCTGTCTCTCTCTCTGTCAAATAAATAAATAAAATCTTTAAAAAAACAAAAAAACCAAAGGTGTACAAATCCTCAAGGATTGTCACTAGCTGCTGGGTATTTTCTGCCCTGCCAGGAGTCATGCCATTTAGTTGGAGTGCCTCATCACAGAAATTGCTTGATTTTAAGCGATTCTGAACAACTTTATGAGTTTTTCTTGTAAGGTCTGGAGGTGTATGAATTTTTTAAAATATTACTTTTCCTACTTATTTTTTAATTTTCTATTTAAGTATAATTGACACAACAATGTTATATTAGTTTCAGGTGTATGACATAGTCATTCAACTTCTCTATATATTATGCTATGCTCCCCACACGTGTAGCTGCCATCTGTCACCATACAATGCTATGACACCACCATTAACTATATTCCCTATACTGTAACTTTTATTCCTTCCTTGTATTCCCATGACTTATTCTTTCCATGACTGGAAGCATGTATCTCTCCCTCCCCTTCATCCATTTTGCCTCTCCCCTAGGTTCCTTTCTCTCTGGCAACCATCAGATTTTTCTCTGTATTTAAAGGTCTGATTTTGCTTTGTGTTCATTTATTCATTTGTTTTGTTTTTTTAGATTCCACGTATGAGTGAAATCGTATAGCATCTGTCTTTCTCTGACTTATCTCACTTAGCATAATACCCTCTGAGTCCATCTACGTTGTCTGAAATGGCAAGATTTCATCCTTTTTTATGGCTGTGTAAAACACACACACACACACACACACACACACACACACCCCACATCTTCCTTATCCATTCATCTATCAGGGGACACTTAGGTTGATTCCTTATCTTGGCTATTGTAAATAACGCTGCAATAAACATAGGGGTGCATATATCTTTTTGAATTAGCATTATCATTTTCTTTGGGTAAATACCCAGTAGTGGAATTATAGAATCATATGGTATTTCTATTTTTAATTTTTTGAAGAAACTCCATACTGTTTTCCACAGTAGCTGCACCAGTTTACGTTCCTGCCAACAGTGCGTGAGGGTTCCTTTTTCTCCACATCCTCGCCAACACTTGCCATTTCTTGTCTTTTTGATTTTAGCCATTCTGACAAGTGTGAAGTGATATCTCATTGTGGTTTTGATTTGCATTTCCCTAATGATGAGTGACATTGAGCATCTTTTCATGTGTCTGTTGGCCATCTGGACATCTTCTGTGGAAAAATATCTGCAGGTCCTCTGCCCATTTTTAATTGGGTTGCTTGGTGTTTTTGGTGTTGAAGTTGTATAATTCTGTATATATTTTGGATATTAACCCCTTATTGGATATATCATTTGCAAATATCTTCTTCCATTCAGAAGTTTGCCTTTTTGCTTTGTTGATGGTTTTCTTTGCTGAGCAGAGGCTTTTTATTTTTATATAGTCCCAAGAGTTTATTTTTGCTTTTCTTTTCCTTGCCTTAGGAGACATATCTAGAGAAATGTTGTTACAGCCAATTTCAAAGAAATTACTGCCTGTGTTCTCTTCTAGGATTTTTATGGTTTCAGGTCTCACATTTAGGACTTTGGTCCGTTTTGAGTTTACTTTTGTGTATGGTGTAAGAAACTAGTCCAGTTTTATTATTTTGCATGTAGGTGTCCAGTTTTCTCAGCACCATTTTATTGAAGAGACTGTTTTTCACTCCATTGCATATTTGTATCTCCTTTGTCCTAGATTAACTGACCATATAGTATGGGTTCATTTCTGAGCTTTCTATTCTGTTCTAATCATCTATGTGTCTATTTTTGTGCCAATACCATGCTATTCTGATTACTACAGCTTTGTAGCATATCTTGAAATCTGAAATTGGTACCTCCAGCTTTATTCTTCTTTGTCAAGATGGTTTTGGCTATTTGGGTTCTTTTGTGTTCCCATACAAATTTTAGTATTGTTTATTCTGTTGCTGTGGAAAATACTGTTGGTATTTTGATGGGATTGCATTGAATCTGTAGATTGCTTTAATTTAATTCAAAGTCTAAATAAAATTCTAATAATTATATTCCTTCTAGTTTATTCCAAAATTAACACTTGAAACTCTTAACTATTTACAGTTAACCCTAGGCTAGGTTCTGTTTGGTCTAAAGTTACTTCCAGGAATACACTATTTCCCAGGAAATGTCAGAACTGAGAACACAGGACAAGAAATGTATTTTCTTAATCCATAGTACTAACTGAATTAAATGTTCTGTAAATTTCTCTCCCAGTGAAATTAAGGGAGACTCCCATAATTATTTTAATGCCATTTTGCAGTGGCTATCCATTACTTTTGTGTGTCCTGAACATTTTCCACTCTTACTCTGATGTCAGCATCCCAACTTTCTTTGGAGAAATATTCCTCCCCCATCCCATGTAATTCTGTTGGTAACTCCAGTCAGAATATCTCGTCCTGCTGGGTACGTTCCACAGGGCAGGCCGCAATGACCAGCTTCCTGTTACATGTCTCTCTCCAAAATTCCTTTATGCCAGAAAAAACTTGTAGACCATTTCCATCTAATTTGATTTGTAATTATTCCCTCTCCATTCAGTCATGGGCTCTTCCAAAGATGGTCAGGCCAACCACCACTGAAATATTTTTTTATGACTTTGAAGATGCAAAAATTCCTAATGTTGGACATCAAAACACTGTACTGAAACTCTAGTATTTTTCTAACCTCATGTTATGCCCATTGTAACTTGTCAATCTTTTATTTGCATTCTGTGTTGTATGTCTCCATTTGTCATATTTTACTAACAACCATCCTCTACCAGTGAATCCAAAGTTTGATCCATACCATAGTCTAGGCTACCTGTACAGATCAAGGAGATCTATTTTCAGATGGTAGAACAGGGAAAAATCTTGAAATCACCTAGTCAAAACATGTTTGCCACAAATCTTTTCTTCCCCTCCAGAGAGGATTAACTTCTCAAGAAACAGATAAATCAGTTAAACCTGGGTGAAAAACTAACCAGGAAATTTACATCAGACTTTCAAGATATGTTCAATTTACTGAACTCACACTAGACAAGTTGAATTCTCTCTTCACCATTAGCAGGTCATGTAACCCCTGACTTGCAATAATTCAGCCTTTGCAATATGCCACTAGCATTCAGGGGACCATCCCATTTCATGTTGAGTTAGTTCTTGCTCCCCTGCACCACAAGTCCAAACACACACACACACACACACACACACACACACACCCCACATCTTCCTTATCCATTCATCTATCAGGGGACACTTAGGTTGATTCCTTATCTTGGCTATTGTAAATAACGCTGCAATAAACATAGGGGTGCATATATCTTTTTGAATTAGCATTATCATTTTCTTTGGGTAAATACCCAGTAGTGGAATTATAGAATCATATGGTATTTCTATTTTTAATTTTTTGAAGAAACTCCATACTGTTTTCCCTTCGCTGGTTTAGTTTCCTTTCCTGCGTGCGTTGGGTTTGCTTTTTCTCCACATCCTCGCCAACACTTGCCATTTCTTGTCTTTTTGATTTTAGCCATTCTGACAAGTGTGAAGTGATATCTCATTGTGGTTTTGATTTGCATTTCCCTAATGATGAGTGACATTGAGCATCTTTTCATGTGTCTGTTGGCCATCTGGACATCTTCTGTGGAAAAATATCTGCAGGTCCTCTGCCCATTTTTAATTGGGTTGCTTGGTGTTTTTGGTGTTGAAGTTGTATAATTCTGTATATATTTTGGATATTAACCCCTTATTGGATATATCATTTGCAAATATCTTCTTCCATTCAGAAGTTTGCCTTTTTGCTTTGTTGATGGTTTTCTTTGCTGAGCAGAGGCTTTTTATTTTTATATAGTCCCAAGAGTTTATTTTTGCTTTTCTTTTCCTTGCCTTAGGAGACATATCTAGAGAAATGTTGTTACAGCCAATTTCAAAGAAATTACTGCCTGTGTTCTCTTCTAGGATTTTTATGGTTTCAGGTCTCACATTTAGGACTTTGGTCCGTTTTGAGTTTACTTTTGTGTATGGTGTAAGAAACTAGTCCAGTTTTATTATTTTGCATGTAGGTGTCCAGTTTTCTCAGCACCATTTTATTGAAGAGACTGTTTTTCACTCCATTGCATATTTGTATCTCCTTTGTCCTAGATTAACTGACCATATAGTATGGGTTCATTTCTGAGCTTTCTATTCTGTTCTAATCATCTATGTGTCTATTTTTGTGCCAATACCATGCTATTCTGATTACTACAGCTTTGTAGCATATCTTGAAATCTGAAATTGGTACCTCCAGCTTTATTCTTCTTTGTCAAGATGGTTTTGGCTATTTGGGTTCTTTTGTGTTCCCATACAAATTTTAGTATTGTTTATTCTGTTGCTGTGGAAAATACTGTTGGTATTTTGATGGGATTGCATTGAATCTGTAGATTGCTTTAATTTAATTCAAAGTCTAAATAAAATTCTAATAATTATATTCCTTCTAGTTTATTCCAAAATTAACACTTGAAACTCTTAACTATTTACAGTTAACCCTAGGCTAGGTTCTGTTTGGTCTAAAGTTACTTCCAGGAATACACTATTTCCCAGGAAATGTCAGAACTGAGAACACAGGACAAGAAATGTATTTTCTTAATCCATAGTACTAACTGAATTAAATGTTCTGTAAATTTCTCTCCCAGTGAAATTAAGGGAGACTCCCATAATTATTTTAATGCCATTTTGCAGTGGCTATCCATTACTTTTGTGTGTCCTGAACATTTTCCACTCTTACTCTGATGTCAGCATCCCAACTTTCTTTGGAGAAATATTCCTCCCCCATCCCATGTAATTCTGTTGGTAACTCCAGTCAGAATATCTCGTCCTGCTGGGTACGTTCCACAGGGCAGGCCGCAATGACCAGCTTCCTGTTACATGTCTCTCTCCAAAATTCCTTTATGCCAGAAAAAACTTGTAGACCATTTCCATCTAATTTGATTTGTAATTATGGACTCTCCATTCAGTCATGGGCTCTTCCAAAGATGGTCAGGCCAACCACCACTGAAATATTTTTTTATGACTTTGAAGATGCAAAAATTCCTAATGTTGGACATCAAAACACTGTACTGAAACTCTAGTATTTTTCTAACCTCATGTTATGCCCATTGTAACTTGTCAATCTTTTATTTGCATTCTGTGTTGTATGTCTCCATTTGTCATATTTTACTAACAACCATCCTCTACCAGTGAATCCAAAGTTTGATCCATACCATAGTCTAGGCTACCTGTACAGATCAAGGAGATCTATTTTCAGATGGTAGAACAGGGAAAAATCTTGAAATCACCTAGTCAAAACATGTTTGCCACAAATCTTTTCTTCCCCTCCAGAGAGGATTAACTTCTCAAGAAACAGATAAATCAGTTAAACCTGGGTGAAAAACTAACCAGGAAATTTACATCAGACTTTCAAGATATGTTCAATTTACTGAACTCACACTAGACAAGTTGAATTCTCTCTTCACCATTAGCAGGTCATGTAACCCCTGACTTGCAATAATTCAGCCTTTGCAATATGCCACTAGCATTCAGGGGACCATCCCATTTCATGTTGAGTTAGTTCTTGCTCCCCTGCACCACAAGTCCAAGAGCCAAAGAGTAATGGTGAAAGTTCCCTCTTGGCTCAGGTCTGGGATCATTATTGTGTCTGGGATGTTGCAAATACTAGACCTGGGGTCCAACAGCCACCTCGTAGCTCCGAACGTAACCATTATAAAGCTGTATTATCTGGGTTTGGCCTCAGCTGAGTGTTGCATTCAGAAGTACATATCCAAACGTCCAAAATAAATTGTAAACCAATTTAATTAAATCTTTACTGCAGCCTTGTGTGAAAGGACAAAGGGAGGATTTCAGATCATACCATGCAGCAAAGCAATATACCCACCTACTTCCTCAAATACCTTTTTTCCACAGTATGATATCCACCCCTCACCCTCCCTCAATTCTTTCTCTCTTCCAACTCTCCCAATCTCTCCCAATATGGTTCTTTCCCTTTCTCTGCTTCTCTTATTTTTTTTTTCTTTCTTTTCCTTTCAATGGTTCCCCGCCCTTCCTAATAGAATTCAACGTAGCCTTTCTATGGTTTCATATTAAAAGTCTAGCCAAGAGAGAAAAACAAGAACAGAGAGAATTTAACATAAATTGTTAACTAGGAATAAAGTTGATAACTAAGAAAATGAAAGTATAAAAAGAGAACTTTATAATATCATAGAGACAGCAACCACAAGAAGTCACTACTCTCAGCACTGACAAAGAAAACAGATGATGGTGGGATTTTTAAAACTTAAGAGACTGAAAGAAGGAGCCCATGTAGCTGAAACTCTCACCTCTAAGGAGGAGGTGCTGCTTGGCAGGTGCTGGGGTTTCTGAGGGAAGGTATGATCTTGAAAAAAACCTCAAAGTCTTGAGAGAATTGCAAACTGAGTTCAGCTACTGAGTTCCTAGGAAGAAACTCCCACCCTGGGATGAAGTCTTGCTAGGGTGACTCTCACAGGGATGAGGAGCAGACAGCCCACAGGAAACAGGAAAGACCCAAGGTCTTCCAAGTCTCTCTCCAGTTTTATAACCTACCTCTGGCGCCCTCTATTGGCAAAGCCTAGGGGCAACAAGAGATGATGGAGGTTAATCCTGAGTGAAATGTGGTCCACTTGCACGGCAACATCCCCTAGTTAATGTTTGCAAGGTTTTCAAGCAAGGGAAGGCTTGCCTTTTCAGACACAGAGGCAATCAGCTTCTACTGATAAGGGAGGCTCGGAATGACTTGGGTCTAAGATTCTAAGCTTCACCTGATTGAAACTTGATGTATCCATTTCAAGTTTGAGACCTTATTCCTTCCTAATCAAGGCCCCAACTTTCTCATGAGAGACTTGGTGAGACTATGAGTCCAACACATACCATAATTCTGCACACATAATATTCTGAGTTTGATTTTTGAAATATTGGTCCTGTGACTACAAAAACAAAACAAAACAAAACAAAAAAACCCAGATTGATTTAGGGTTACCATGGAAGCTTTGTGGTTCTCTGACCATGACTTGAGCTAAAATTATAAAGACTTGTTCATCATTTCTGTTCTGTAAGCACTCTAATGCACCCATCAAAATCCACGCCATCCCACCATCTTTCTAGGCACCCTTTTCCCACCATCATTAAGTGCAGTAGCCACTTGAGTCCCCAAGGCACTTGTTTCAGTAAATACTTCATCAAAATCAATCACAGGCAGTAACTTGATTAACTGTAATGAGGCTACATGCCATGGGTTTTAGAATCCCATTCCCCATTGGAAAGGAGATCAATATTGCATTTAAGCTCAAGAACATGACTAAACTAATCCCCAAATAATTTTGAGGATCTGTGTCCTGAAATGACCCCTGGAAACCAATTTCTCTATAAGTAAGGGCTCATTCAGGAGACAGACACCACAGTACCTATTTGAACCATGAAAATTTAATATAAAAAATTGTTAACTATGGGGCGCCTGGGTGGCTCAGTCTTTAAGCGTCTGCCTTCAGCTCAGGGCATGATCCCAGGGTCCTGGGATCAAGCCCCGCATCGGGCTCCCTGCTGGGAGTCTGCTTCTTCCTCTCCCACTCCCCCTGCTTGTGTTTCCCCTCTTGCTGGCTGTGTCTCTCCTCCTGTCAAACAAATAAATAAAATCTTTAAAAAAAATTGTTAACTAGTTATAAGGTTCTTAAATAGGTAATGGAAAGCATAACAAAAGAACTTGAAGGTATCAAGGACATCAACTGCGGAAAACAGCTACCACCCCTTGGATTAAGGCAACAAAGGAAAGTGGTTACAATTATTAGAACTGAGATGGGGCTCTGTGGAGCTAAAACACAGATATTTGAGGAAAAGATGCCGCTTGGCTAGTGCTTGTGTATCTAAGCTCAGAGAAAGGGCCCTGTGGGCTTGGGACCCAGGTCTCTGGTGAGGAGACACCAGACAATTCTTGCTGGGGGGAGCCACGAGGAAGCTGGTTCTGCAAGTATAGGAAGAACTACAAACTGGCTTCAGCTGCAGCTACGGGAAGCAAAGAAACTGTTCCTGCAGAGAGAAGAAACATTTCTAAAGCGATATTCACAGTTACCGCCCTAGGGAAGAATAAAGTTGCCTCTTCTGCAGCCTGGCAGGCTCCCTCTAGCGCCCCTCACTGGCAGAGCCTAATAGGGAACAACTGGCAGCCCCAGGACCACAAAGCAGAGGGTAGAAGGGTGAGATTGGAGCTAAAACCAGCCGAGTCCTCTTCTAGTTCTGCTCTTTTGCTTTATAAATCCAAAGCAGGAATCTGTTTAGAAGGTAGACATAGGCAGAAAAACCCACATCAGTCTCACATTTTGTTTTCAACGAATTCAATAAAATCCTGTTCCTTATTCCAGGGGCATTTGGAACGACTCACAACTTGCTCTTCTTCCCCTGGCTTGTCTACCACTTCTCTAACCCTCCCGTCTCAGTCTCATCCGTGAGCTTTGGGCTTCACCATCTTTCCCCCATTCCTGTCCTTCCTCCTGTGTTTGCCATTTCAGTAAAGGCCATTAACTTTCACACAGTCACCCCAGCTAGATATTGAAGAGTCACGCCCCACTCTCATGCAGCCCGCCGGAGCGAGGCTGAAACCTATGCGTCCTCCTTGCTCCCTGATCGCCTCTCATGTATCTTTCCGCACTTCCTTCCCTTTTGCCCCTGACTTTATTTAGGCCTTTGTCATTACTCATTAGCCTGCTTCTAAATGATCTTCCTGCCTCTGCTCCAGGACTCTAATCCGTCAGCACACCACCCTGCTTGGACTCCCTCAGTGGTTCCTATCACTTCAGCCCAGTGATAAGCCCCCAACCCTGGGCCAGGATCACCAGAGGAACATTAAAAAAATACAGATGCCTGCCCCTACCACTAGAGACTTCATCTGAACGGGTCTGGGCAGGGGCCCGGGCTTTTATATTCTTTAAACATTCTGCAGGTGATTCTAATGTGCAGCCAGGAGGGTGAAACACTCGTGAGCCCCAGTACGCAGGGCTGCTTCTAAGTGCATTTCTATCTCGCTAACCATAGCTTCCAACCCTTCGTCTGAAAACGCTGAGCCTTAATAAACCACTTGTTCTATTGCCTCAGAGGTCCTCTTCTTTCCTTCCCTTCTTTATAAATTCCTAATCCATTATTTAGACTCAACACAGGAAGTGACTGTTCTCAACCCCTAAAGCTGTATCATGAACAGCTAAGAGCAGAGGCTTTGGAGTCTGGAAGTATTAATCTCAACTCTACCACTTAACACAGCTACGTGGCCTTAGGCAAGTTGCTTTAGCCTATCTAAACTTTCAATCCTCATCTCTAAACAGAGATAATACTCTCCCTAGAGCGTGGGTACACCACATAAATAATGTATTTGCACTGCCTCGCACGAGGCCTGGCGGCAGATACTCTCTAGTGATCAGCAGTAGGATACGCTTACATTATCTTTCTTCCTCATCAATTGTAAGCACAGCATTGGCAAGAACCGTATCTTTCATTTTTATACCATGATACTTAACACAGTGGTTGATACATCACAGGTACTAAATAAAATGCCTATTGAATGATAAAGACATGGCTCCTGTTCTAGACTTCTCAGAGTCTATTAGGAGAGAGAGAGAGTCAGAAAACCAACCCTACTCGGTGAATTTTTGTTCATTCGTTTATCTCTCTTGCAGTTCCATGATGGATCACTCATGTTTATACTCATAATTTTTTTAATTGACTTTCGTGAGGTGATCTACCACAAAAGCTTTTCCTTAATCTGCACATTAGAATTGTTTGCCTATCTGAGCTCCCATTTGTATACAGTATACCCATTTATTTTTCAATGACATGTACTGAGAATCACATGCATCAGGCATTGCTCTGGGTACTGGGAAGAGGTTTGTGAATTTCTACTCTGGCCCATTACACACTTAGGGGTATGCAAGGTATTAGAACGAAGGGAGGGAGCGAGGGAGAGGAAGAAAGGAAGGAAGAGAAGCAGTAGAGAGAGGGAAACAGCATGAGAGGGAGGAAAAAAAGGAAAAGCCTCCTGAGATGGCTGCATTCCCCTACATACTCCCCCCACATCTCCACCTTTACAAACTTCTTCTTTACTCTTCATGGTGTTTAAAGAAAGTCTATGCAATCTTTCCAGACCTATTTCAAATACCACCATTCCATAAGGCAGTAATGATCCTCCAGTCGAAATTAATCATTTCCCAGAGGATGTGTGATCATTGCACTTTGTGTCTGTTTCACACCTAACATTTCCCCTGACCCCCACCCCAAGCCCCTGCTGGAGACATCTGGTCCACCTCTGACTCGTCCAACACGCTATGTACTCTTTGAGGCCGGAGTGATTGCATGCGTCTTCATGCCCCTCACAACATCACAAAATTGTTATCCAACAACTGGTTTTGACTACAATTTTATCTGTTGTCCAGGTTTTTTTTTTTCTGCTCTCTTTTTACCCTCATTTACTGGAATATTTGTACCAGAGTCAACAGGACTATCATCACCATCATTATCATGACATAAGTGTAAATGTTATTAAGATTAGAGAAGTTGTAGAAAAGAATCAACAAAGCGAGTTTCTTTCCTTCAACTTAATGGAAAAAAGCACAACCACAAAATCACTTATCTTTAAAATGTCTGCAGTGAAGGCAGAGAAATGCCATAAAAAAAAAACACAACATATTTCTGAAACCTCAATTTCCTGTGAGTCATCCTTAGGGAAATACAATATGAAAAGAATCAGCACAGATTCCAGATGGGAAGCTTCCTTGAAACACCCTCAGAGCTGCATGAGGATGTCCTCCCAATTGTTTGCAATTTATTAATCTACAGTGAGTTGGAACAAGAAACGTGTGATCCAGCCTGATCCTTCTCTCTCTCCAAGCCCTTTCATCTTAAGTGTTCATCATAAATTCGTCCAAATAAGAAGTATTTTTTGAGTTTATAGAATTCAATAACAATTACTGAGAGCCTTCTTTGAGTCTCTTATGTCATTGCTTTAACACAATAAATGTTCAGTCTTATTTTTTTTTTATTCCGTGTATCAATTATATGCTCCAAAAAAGAGGCAATGTATCAAGGAGATCAAGAGCATGAAATCTGGAGGTGAACTGCCTGGGTCTGAAGATTTATCATGAGCTGTGTGACCGTGGACTGGTGACCTAAACTCTTTGTGTCTCAGTTTCCCAGTCTTACCTATCCCTTAATATGTATTGGTATCATGAGATTGATTAACACCTATCAATTTCTTAAAAGAAGAATAAGACACTGAGTAAGCCCTCGATAAATCTTATATACCACCATTATCAAAATTGTTAAAATTCTTATTTTTCTAACCTTCCCTCAAGCATGCTCATTCCTACTTTCCTTCCTCCCTTCTTCATTAACAAATATTATTGAGGAATCATTGTGTGCCAAGCACTCCTCTATGTGCCAAGGAAAAAAGAGGTAACCCTCCTTTCATGAGGAGGAGCCTTTGTTCCTGAGGGGTAGCCTGACATTAAGCAAACAGAGCTGCACCATAATGCCAGACAGCAATGACTGATAAATACTAGGAAGGAAAATAAGGCAAGATAAAGCAAACACGTGACTGTAGCAGGTGCAAAGAGGGACAATAAAATATGGAAATCTGAACTACAGTAGATCATCGTTTTAGATTTCACAGCATATAACATGTGCTTACTGTTTTAGCCTTACGCCAAGAAAGTGCTCATCTAGGGGCGCCTAGGTGGCACAGTGGTTAAGCATCTGCCTTCGGCTCAGGGCGTGATCCCGGCGTTATGGGATCGAGCCCCACATCAGGCTCCTCCACTATGAGCCTGCTTCTTCCTTTCCCACTCCCCCTGCTTGTGTTCCCTCTCTTGCTGGCTGTCTCTATCTCTGTCGAATAAATAAATAAAATCTTTAAAAAAAAAAAAAAAGAAAGTGCTCATCTAAACTGCTATACTTTGCTTTGTCACTGTATATTTGTCCCTGGGGTGTTTGGAAGCCCAGATTGTCATAAAGTAGAGCTGACCACCTAAAAAGGGGCCTGGAGCCTTGACAAATGCTCCAGAATCTGTAGAGAATCCACCAAGCCTGAAAAGCCATGATGGAGGGCAGTTCAATCTCTGGTCAACACTGGAGAGGCCCTAGTTAAGTAACAACAGTAACAGTTGCATTTTACAAACTAGGAAACTGACACTTCAGGAAGTGAAGTGACTTGCCTTGGTTTTATAATTTATAAACTGGGAACTGAGTACGCACCTCACAGAGTCATACAAATTGAAGCTAATGGCTAAAAGCAAAGAGATTCAGACCCATCATGTTCCAACACCAAAGTCATGGTATCTCTACCAGGTAGCCCTCCTGATCCCAGCATGCGGATGAATGTAGGCATCAAGGAAGTCTCGCCTCAAGAGTAGAAGTGCCTAGACATGGCTGATGAGTGCTGCTTAAAGATATAGGGCCAACCAGGACAAGAAAATTTCCACAAACAGAAGGAACTAAAGTGCTTGACACTGAAGAAGAGGAGAAACTGAGCAAGAGGAAAGAGATTCGGAACATGGGCAGTGTCATGAGTATAGCTTATTCAGCAATCCAGTTATTAGAAGAGAGTCACAGGTTGATAGGAGATTAACAGCAGATTTTGCCTCCTGACTCACTCTAAAATCCGTAGGCCTCCATATTCCCCTGATGGGGATGGAGCCAGTCCTTCTGCTTACAGTAAAGACAAGTAGAGCTCCAAGACAGTTACGATGACATTGAAAAAAATGTGTCACAAGTGCATCATCATTATTATGAGTTCATATTCATAATCCTTAATATTTAGGATTCCTGATCCTTAATCTTTAAATAGCAACGGATACCACGCATTAACCCACGTGAATGTTTTCATTAGGTGGCAAGGTTCAGAGGTAGACACTGTATAGAGGAAAGCACGTGGGTCTTAAAACTGAAATCTGGGTTTTAATTTTAATCCCCCAATCAAGGAGACTTCATTTAGTCATTTAATTTCTCTCAGATTCTATAACTACAAAATTGGCACCACTCTCGTTCCATATTTTTTATAAAGTTGTTACTAAGATGATATGAATCAATACACTTGAAGAGTATGAAATATTGACCTAAAAGGTGATTGTTGTGTCCATACAAGTGCAGGTAAAATTTCATTGAACAAGATCTATATACATTTAATATTGGGATCTATCATTACTTGTGGTGGTTGTGGTTAATTCTTTGGCCAAATTTTCAACTCTTATAAAAATGACTAGTTTCTCAAATGCATCTACTTATAACTTTGAATGTTCTCTGTTGGCTTTACTCAGATGTAAAAAGGCAACATCTTGAGCCCAAGTTATGAAAACATTTAGCCTATCCGCATGAAGTGGAAGGCTCCCTCCGCCATAATGGTGATGAAAGCTGCTAAGGTAGGTGTTCAGGGTGACCCCTGACAGCTGAGTGTTGAAGGCTCCTAGGACTCTTCTGCGGGTGGTAATCTGAACTGAATAGGCTTCGGAGGTGGTCCTGACTGCAGATGGAAATTATCAAGGGTCCACTGCAACAACAGAACAGAAGGCAGCTGTATTATGCAGTTGACCATAGTCTACTCAGGGGAAAAGTAGGGAAGATTATGAGCATGATAGAAAGAATCTGACTTTTGTACCGGTTCACTTATGCATGTTATGAAAGTTACTCACTTTCCTCTTTCTCCACACTTACAAATATTCTCCAATGAGTCCTGTCATTAAAATATGCGTATTTTTCACTTACAAAAGAACTGGGATGGGAAGAGATGTTTGGTTCTCTGATATCACTGCCTGGAGACATCGGGTCTACATGGACCTCAATAATACCAGAAATACGAGAAGAATTAAGTAGACAGGTCTAATGTCCTAAATACTCCAAGTGAAGGAGCTAGGAGCCCTTAACTACTTTGACACTGCCTGTTGCTCTTTTCAAAGAGTGAGAAACAGCACAGTCCTATAAGGCAGGACTGCTCAAGCATCATTCACTTGGTACCAGCCTACCTAAATTTTAGGAAAACATGTAAAAAGAAGATAGTTAGTTCTGTAATATGAATCTTGAAATCCCAAGCCTGTACTGTGATGGCGAGTGTCCCAGGCTGCTGGTCCACAGAGTGAAACACCTCGTAAGATAAAGCCTTCACACTCTCCTAGACTTCACTCCAAGTGTTCATGTCACCTATCAACACTGTCTATGTTTGGCAGCTTACAGCGTTGTTGCACGTCTCCATAGAAACATTTGAAATGCCCACAACAGGATTCTTTCTCCGATCAAAATTCCACCCAAATTAAAACCAGGGGTGTAGTTTTCTCTGACCAGAATTAACTTTGCAACTGTGTCATCCAGATGCACGAAGTCTTGGACAGCTTGTTTATCGACTGTACACAGTACTGCTTTGGAAAACAGAGGAGCTGTTGTTCTGGAGTTGACTGTCAATGCACTCGGGTTAGCTGTTTGTGGGACCTTTACTGGAAATCTGAACATCTGACTGACTCAGAGAATGGCTTTGTTTGGTTCTCTGCCAATCGGCATCCTCCTAAGCCCTCAGAATCTTTTACACAACTTAGCTTCCTATCATGTCCTATCAAGATACAGCCATAGTTCAGGGGAGCATATGTGGCATTTCAAATGAGAAACTCCAAGAATGGCGTGTCCAATTTAATTAGTTATGATTCTGGGCACTGTTCTGAATCTCAAGGATTTTCTTACAGAATAAAGGAGAAGGGCTGTGTGTTTTTCCACTATTTTCTCTCTGTTGATGAGTTTGTGCAGTGCATCAAAAGCCATTTAGAGGCATCTTGTTATGGTCGAACAGGCTAAATCTGCAATGATACACAATAAAATCTAAGAATCGGGTTATGCCTTCATAATGTCCAAAGTTCCAGTACAATTGTCTTTAAAAAGTCAAACTGAGTCTTTTTCATTTGCAGAAAAATTCTGAGAGTGTTGTGAGTAGAAATGGCTTAATTCATCGAAAAATTTCATTTAAAACACTTTGTGTCTTGGTCACCTCGGGCCGCCATAACAAAGTATCACAGACTTTTGGCGGCTCAAACAACAGAAACTTATCTCCTCGCAGTTCTAGCCTAGAAACCCAAGATCCAGGGGCCAGCATAGTTGATTTCTAGTGAGGGTGCTCTTCCTGTCTCGTAGAAGCCACCTTCTTGCTGAATCCTCACGTGGTGGGGCAAGAGAGAGAGCAAGCTCTCTGGTGTCTCTTTTTATAAGAGAATTAATCTCATCATAAAGGCTCCACCCTCAGGAGCTCATTAACATATTATTTGTTTAAAAATAAATAAAAATGATAGTCCTAATTACTGGGGCAATGTAGTGGGAATACAAGGATGCATAGGACACAGCCACCGATTCTAAGAGAAGAGGCAGGCATCTAACAGGAGCACAGGCACCTGACAGAAGAGAGCTCTCATAGGTAGTGAGCGACAGAAGGAAGACTCAATCAACAGCCTCTGTGGGGCTTAAAAACGTGTTCTTTCAAACACAGTTTTTTAAATTGGAAATTTACAGCTTAGGAAGGAGTAGACAAATTAATACTATCATACAACATTTGAAGTGTTATCATAAGGAGGGAGACTGGGTTTTTATCTTTAAAGGTCCAGAGCTGTAAACAGAATCAATGGATGTAACTGAGGAGAGAGAAAGTTTGATATAAGAAAGAATTTTCTAGAAGTGAAAGCTGCTAAAGGCTGGAAGGAATTTCCATGGAAAAGAGAGAACATAAGCCAGGAGACTCCTTTAAAGAAGACTTTGGCTTTGGGAAGGGGTTGGAGTATGACAATGTATGTTCTCTTTTGACTCTGAGATTCTATATAATTTACTGAGATTCTGGTTAGTACATAAGGAAAACAATTTTGTTTTGAATTTCTTCTGCTTTATCTTAAAGGCAAATTTCTTTGAAGCTCCTTAGGTTTTATTTAATCCATAAATCCCTTGACAGTGCCCCCAGTATCCAAAGCCAACAGTTAGCAGACAGGTGGTTATATAAGGCAGGCTTCAAGAACGGAGTGAAGAGGGTTGAACAGTAAAGCTAGAATACAGGGCAAAACTTCACTGTAGGGTGAAAGAAGCAATATCTATGCATTATTGGGGGACAAATTTAGGAGAATGTGGATTGCCAGGTAAAGACAAGCTTGACATCAAACAACAACGTACCATTGGAGGTTCTGGAGTATAGGATGATGTGGTGAAATTCACGATTTAGGAAGACTATATTATCACTGTGAGGATTCAGCTATTAAGCAGAACTCAGGTGTGAGGTTTGGAAAGTAAGGTTGGGAGAGGGCAACACATGACACACAAGATTCATCAGGACTTGTTAACTGATTGCAAAAGAAAAGGAAAAAAGAAAGGATCCAAAATAAGCGCACTGTTTCAAGTCTGCGGTACTAAGAGAATCGCGATGCCACTGATAGAACAGGGGAGGAGTTAGAAAAGAAATTCAAGGAGTAATGTTTGTGACTCCAACTCCAAGGAGGGGAGAGGTTTCCCACACCACCAAGAAATTCTCCAGCACCAGCTGGGTGTCCTACAATTCAACTCAATTCTGACACTATCTGCCTGGAGATAGTCCCGTAAGACTGCTCTCCATTTCAGATGCCAATCGCAAGCCCAGGTTCTTACTTGCACCTCTGCCTGACTGGTTATAAATCAGAGGTTCCTCTTTGAGTTCAGTTAATTTGCTAGAGTGGCTGACAGAACTCAGGAAACCAGTTTATTCGCTAGATTACTGGTTGATTATAGCTATAATTGGCTATAACTCGAGAACAGCCAGATGAAAGAGATGCATAGGGCAAGGGTGGAGAAAGGGCGAGGAGCTTCCACATCCTCTCCAGGTACACCAACTCTTCCCAAATCTCCACAGGTTCACTAGCCCAGAAGCTCTCTGAATCTAGTCCTTTTAGGTTTTTATGGAGGCATCATGACATACGTACGCTTGATTCAGTCATCTACCATTGGTGATAACTTAACCTCCAGCTTCCCTTCCCACCCCTGAGGGAGGTTGGGGTGAGACTGAGAGTTCCAGCCATCTGATCATTTCGTTGTTTCCCCTATCAACCCCCCCCCCAATCCTGACGTGCTTCCCAAAACCCACCTTATTAACACAGCAAAAGACGACTTGGTTACTCTCACCACTGAGAAAATGTCAAGGGTTTTAGGAGCTCCTATGCCAGAAACAGGAGCAAGACCACATATATATTTCATATTATAAATCACAATATCACAGCCTAAATGAAAACATTTTGGAGACCTGAAAAGATTGCAGGTCATTTCTTTAGCTCATGATTTTCTTTTGTATCAGGAGAGAGCCTTACCAGAAGAGAATAATTCAGTGATGTGCGGAGTTATATCCCTAGTGAGTGAAAAGTTTTTCTTCCATTTAAAATCTATTGTCTGAATAGAAGATAATTAAATTACTATTGGCTCCTTATCGCTATCTTTTGTTAACTTTCTTTTGATTCTTTTATACCAATAACAACAAAACAATTTTATTTTTTACATTTTTCGAATTTGTCATTATTTCAAAGTAGTGTGATACCAGCAAGTCATGCACTGGTTTTCTAAGGAAAAGAGCAAATTCTGTCCCTATAAGGTCTTTAAAATTACACTGTAATGTTGTTTGGATAATTGCATATTATTACATTATTTTATGCTGTTGAAAATCATGTAACAGTATTTCACTTATATGACAAGTTGTTCTTTTGTATAAAATATTTTATTGTGAAGAAAAATGTCTTCCATATATAAAAACAGACAGAATGTTAAATACGGAACCCATTTTCTGCTTTTAACAATTATCAACTTCTGACCAATCTTGTTTTATCTCTTCCCTATTCACTTAGCCCTCACCCCAAATAATTTTAAAGAATATTCTAGACACCATATAGTTCCGTACACATCTCTAAAACATATGGACTCTCTTAAAAAAATATAATCACAATGCCATTATTGCATTTAATAAAATTAAAATCCCCTAATCTTGTATACCCAAATTATCTTATCATTTTTTTATAGTTTCCTTTTTGCTTCTAAATCCAAAAAAGTCCATGCATCACAATTGATGTATTATTTGATGATGAAATATTTCATATTTCCTAAATAACGTTTAATCTATGGGTACTTCTTCAATCTATTTTTTTTTCCTTTCAACTTTTTGTTGAAGAGACTATATTTTGTCCTATATTTTCCCTTTATCTACATTTTGCTGATTGCATCCTCATGGGTGTCATTTTACATGTGTCTCTTTCCTCCATGTCCTGTAAAATGTTAAATAGATGGAATGGTTTCATCAGTGTCAGGTATAATTTCCTTTTAGACAAGACTGCTTCATAGGTGGTGGTGTGCTCCATTATGACATATGTAATGTCTGGTTGTCTCTTTGTGATTTTAGCAGCCATTGGTGATCACTGTCATAAGTCTTATACAACATATTATTCACAAGAAAGCGCTCAAATTTTCCAGCATTTAAATTACTCTCAGGAAGCTCTGAAAGAATTACCAATAAGTTCAACACTCCCCTATTTATTTCTTATGACATTGTCTTTGCCTCCTAAAATATTTATTTAACAACTAATTTAAGAATACTCATATTTACATAACCTAGGGGTAACAAAGCATTTGGTTCTTTGAATGCATATATCATAAACACAAAGTTTATGACATATTTAACAACTAATTTAAGAATACTCATATTTACATAACCTAGGGGTAACAAAGCATTTGGTTCTTTGAATGCATATGTCATAAACACAAAGCTTATTTACCTTTAAATATGTTCTCTTTTCTCTATTTCTTCCATAACATCAATTTAAAAAACAATTTATCCTTTTAAATAAACTTTTGCCATTTTTTTCTAATTCAGAACATTTTTCACTGACATTATAGAGGATAAATGTTATTTGCATTTTTTGTTACACTAGGCTAGCCATCTTGTGTTTCCTAGGTCATTGATAGACACAGTCCTCACCTTGAGTTTTTATTTCCCATTCAACATTGTGTTTTCCAATATAATTTTGCATAAAATTTTATATATTACTTTAATATCAAAGTTTAATAATTTATATATCCATAATAAAATAATTATTAAGGATGTGAGTTATAATTTTTCTACATTGTTCTTTGACTACAAATATGCTTGTTACATATCTGGTTCACATTAACCTAAAATACCTCTTCTTTATGCCTTCCTGTATTTTTAAAAATTTACTTCTTATATTTGAATAAGAAAAGGATACATACTGGGGCGCCTGGGTGGCACAGCGGTTAAGTGTCTGCCTTCGGCTCAGGGCGTGATCCCGGCGTTATGGGATCGAGCCCCACGTCAGGCTCCTCCGTTATGGGCCTGCTTCTTCCTCTCCCACTCCCCCTGCTTGTGTTCCCTCTCTCGCTGGCTGTCTCTATCTCTGTCAAATAAATAAATAAAATCTTTAAAAAAAAAAAAAGAAAAGGATACATACTTTTAGGTTTCTATGCTGTTCATGGATGGAGCTTTTAAAGCAAACACATTTATTCTCTTTTTTTCCATCATCAGTCTGACCAAACATGTTGGTAAGAAAAATAAAATGTGGAATCAGACCTATAAATACAGAGAACAAACTAGTGGTTGCCAGACTGGAAATGGGTCAGGGCAGGGGTAAAACGGGTGAAGGGGAGAGGGAGATATAGGCTTCCAGTAATGGAATGAACATGTCATGGGAATAAAAGACACAGCATAATAAATATAGTCAATGATATTGTAATAGCTTTGGATGCTAACAGATGGCTGCTACATTCGCGGTGAGACAGCATAACATATGAACTTGTCCAATCACTATGTTGTACACCTGAAACTAATGTAACATTTTTCAACTGTACTCAAATTTAAAAACTTAAAAAAAAAAATAGAAGAAAGAAAGAAAAGAAAAGCAAGGGCTTGCATAATTAGTCCTGGAAAACGAAAGCTGTTGTTTCTTAGTCATTTGAGAAGTGCCAACGTTTCTAAAGTTAAAGAAAAAATAAATCAAGCAAACAAATCTCAGAAAATATTTATATTTGAAAACAATTTCTCTTAAAAATATTAATGTAGCATTGATATTTTTAAATTGACCTTTCTCTCTAATCAGGCTGCTGTATAGCAAAAAGAGAAAAAAGAAGAACTAGGTCATGCAGTGACCTTTGGAAAGGTCTATTCACCTCCCCTAACCTTTTTAATTTATCAGTTTACTTCTTTTGTTATTGTTCCATTTGAAGTGTGAGAGAAGGAAAAGTTCTCTCTGAAGAAATCAAGCAGATTAAAAATAATAAATTGTCAGAGTGAAAGCTCAAATAAGAAACACCATCAGGAGAATGGCCAGATGGTCTGGATAATGACACTGTATATACCCAAAGAAAACCACAGCTGTTTATAAATGCATCTGTTGACAAATGTTCGTTTTGAATGGAAATCTACTCCAGTGAACCAATGAGACTATTTAATTGAAGTTTAATATGAAAGCAGAAGAAACTTAATAATAGAACAGAACTTTAAAGAACTATCAGTCTTCTGCTCAGCACGCACCCTCATTCTTTTGAATATATTTTTATTGTATACTAGTTGGGGCTAATCACAACCAAATGTTGGAGTGTGTATTCCATATAGTTGGTCTCAACATATTTGCATCCCATGTGGTAAAGAGTTTTCCACTCAAAACCTTAATTACTCCTATGCATGTGCGTGAGTGGACAGGATGTATATATCTATGGAAATTAACATGGCTCTGAGTTACATCCTGATTCCCAAAGAATAACTTATACCCACAGGAAGTCGTCAACTTCTGCCTTCCCTCTAAAATAATAAAAAGACCTTCATCTGCCTCGTAGAAACAGAGCCACATATTGTTTCTTAACATTTATAAAATTCTTCAAGACCTAGGGCTGTAAAGATTTTAAAAACAAGGTTTCTGTTTCCAGGAGGCCTAGCTCTTTCCTATACATAGATCAGGCAGATCTGCCAATCCTCCACCGTAATCAGGCATTGCAGAGCTGAAGGAACATCAGAACATCCTCGGATCCAGGCCCCTGTTACTAGCCAGGTGAATGCCAGAGCACATATGACTTATGTTACTACAATTGCAATTGGTGCAAGGAACACACAAGATAATTTCGTTCAACCAATTTTCCTATGAAGGAAATAAGTATTACATTCATTTAAATAACACAATGATGTGACTTCCTATACAACCTAACAGGATAAAGCATTTATATAGTAGGGGGAAAAGTAATGAGTTGCCACTTTTCTGCTTAGATTCTACTTTGCGATGAGTTTTTGTCATTGTTGTTGTTATCACGGCTGCTCAACCGTAATATAGGCTCCTCCATGTTTGCTGATCTCTTACATTATGTAAATTACCAGTCTCCTCCTCAAGAAGTGTCCCATCCATTTGTTGCTTGATGAAGATATTCTCTCCATGAACTTCAACCAACTGGTGATAAATTTTGCAATGGAATCTTTTTCATAAACATTGAGTGATTGTGCACACATTGCCTGGAGAGCACGGATCTAAGACAGCAGCCTTTTTTAACCAAGGGTTATCCAGGCCGCAAATGGTTACAACAAACTCTCTTAACAGTGTGTATTTAGAGCACCTAGGTGGCTCAGTTGGTTAAGCTCTGACTCTTGATTTTGGCTCATCTCAGGGTCATGAGATTGAGCCCCATGTCAGGCCCCGTATTCAGCATGGAGTCTGCTTGTCCCTCTCCCTTCCCCTACCTGTGTGTGCTCTCTCTCAAATAAATAAATAAATAAATAAATAAATAAATAAATAAAATCTTAAAAAAAAAACGGTATATTTGTGTAAAGTTAAATCATTAACAAATACTGTAGTATGTGTAAGGGCTTCAGTAGTAGACTGAACACTTCAATTTTAAATAAACGTCATCTTTAATAGGCTCAGACACAAATTCTAAACTATTTTCATTGGTTCTTCTTGGGGTTGTTAGCATTTAACTTCCTGGTGTTTCTTGCACTGGATGAATGCTCTTGCTACCATTCTTAAGCCTCTTCCCTATAGCACTCAGGGTAGTTGATGCCCACCTTCCTGCTTTACTATTAATTTGACAGGTAAGTTAAATCATTTTTTATTGTTCTTCTTCAGAAGACTCCAAACCAATATTATTAATTTTGTCATTGGGTCAGTCTTTCTTCAACACTTCATGCTGTCTTGCCCATGAGGTAGAGATGCAGTCACAATAGCCTTAATATAATGCTAATCCTTTCAGGTAACTAAAAGTTGTACCTAAAAGTCTTGTACCTAAAAGACACTCAGGTCATTTTAGAGGGATATATGTAGGCACGCCGGAGTATTTGTGGAGGCTGTTGACATGGAAGCCATCGCCGCAGGGAAAGCTGGGAGCATCAACCAGTAAGAAGGCAGATTATTGTTAACAATTTATAACAATTCGGGGCGCCTGAGTAGCACAGCGGTTAAGCGTCTGCCTTCGGCTCAGGGCGTGATCCCGGCGTTATGGGATCGAGCCCCACATCAGGCTCCTCCGGTATGAGCCTGCTTCTTCCTCTCCCACTCCCCCTGCTTGTGTTCCCTCTCTCGCTGGCTGTCTCTATCTCTGTCAAATAAATAAATAAAATCTTTAAAAAAAAAAAAACAATTTATAACAATTCAGATGGTTTTATCATCTTTAGAGTCTTACAAGTACAGTAACCACAGTCCTCACTCCTCCTTCACATTCTGGTGTTTTTAATTCCACCTGGAACTCGTTTTCTCAAGAAAGTCATTTGGACATGTTTTCCCCTTAGATAACTTCTAGACACTGTAGCATATTCTAACTGGAAAAGTGAAAATTTCTTTTCAAATCATCTGGCTTTTTTGTCTACATGATGCCAAACATCTGGATATTTGGGATACCTCCAGATGATTGACTGAATTTTTCACTTTCAACCAACGTGGTTTCTGGAATCATGGAAACAAAGCATCGGGCTTTGTTTACACAGTGGCTTCAAGCCAATTGCTAAAGAGTAAACTGGTGCCTACCCACAAGAGCGGCCCTGTCTGATAAGAGGAAACATCTGCTATTAGTTACTTCTCTGTTCTGTAACCTAAGAGGGTTGGAGGAGTGGAGGGGTTGGCAACTGATAGCAAGAGGTGAGATCAGAGATAAAAATAGGGGCTAAATCTTGAAAGACTATGTTAAAACTATGTTAAGGAAATAGAGAACCATAAGCAGGAAATAGTGAGTTCACATTTGGTTCTAGAAACACTCACTCTGGTCACAGGTTACCAACTTGACTAAGAGTCCGGGTAAATGGAGATGGAATAATCCGTAAAAAGTCTCTTGCAGTAATCCAGGCAAGGAATTGATGATGGCCTGGACTCAAGTATCAACAGTAGTGATGAAGAAACAGGGAAGATTTCTGCACAGTAGTGGAAAGGATCAGAAATATACTTTAGGAGATTTACTATGACAGTGCTATATAGGACCTAATGGAAAGGAAAGCAATTGGAAGCTGGAATAATAGACTATGTGAGAAGTAAGGGTCTGAACAAGGGTAATAGCTTTGGGAATGGAGGAGGAAATGGATAGGAGAGAGGTGGAAAAGTCAGAATGTCTAGGATTCAGCAGGATCTTGCATGAAAGTAAGGATAAAGGTATATTCCAAGATTAGCTAGGTTTCAAGACTGGTAACTGAGAAGATGAGACCAACAACAACAACAAAAGAGGGAATCAGAAGGTTTGGCTTTGATGAAAAAGGAAAGTTCACCTTGCTGGTGATGCTGGTGACATTACAGTAGCTCAGTGAAGATATTTGACTCGTGGTTTAGAATGCAAAACTATAACTTAGGTGTGCGGTTGGGACGAGATATATTAATCTGAAATCAGAAAAGTGAATGAAATTATCAAAGAGAAGGGACAGTGGATGGCCTACTATTACGTCACGGAAGAGGGAAGATGAGACAGATTAGGGGATAAAGAATAACCCTCAAGAAAGACAGGAAAAGTAAAATAAGAGAGGTCAGTATCATGTGACCCATGGGGCACAATCCCTATGCCTGGTTCCCTCTACCATTTATGTTTCCCAGGCATAGGACTTTCCTCCAGAACTTTCCTACTCATCTGAGCTGCCAGTTTTGTAAAGAGAAAGAATGAGTAAATCCAATACTGTAGAAAGGCTGAAAGGGATAAGGGAGAAAGGATAATTGCATCTGGTAATGAATAATGGTTATTTAAAAGACATTAAAATGTTGATAGCAGAAGGAAGATTATATTAGATAAGGAAGACTATATTAGATAAGGAAAAATGAGTTTCTCCATTTATAGAAATTAAGCCTATATAAGCAAGTATTAGGTATTAATAACCTCTACTTGAGTATTAAGTATTAAAACACACTTCTTGGGCGCCTGGGTGGCACAGGTGTTAAGCGTCTGCCTTCGACTCAGGGCGTGATCCCGGCGTTATGGGATCGAGCCCCACATCAGGCTCCTCTGCTATGAGCCTGCTTCTTCCTCTCCCACTCCCCCTGCTTGTGTTCCCTCTCTCGCTGGCTGTCTCTCTGTCACATAAATAAATAAAATCTTTAAAAAAAACACACACACTTCTTTAAGGCTTTCTTCAGTATCTTAACAATTTTTGTAAAAGATTCTATAATGTAAATTTCAACTAGAGGTGCTCTCTCTTGCTTGTTCTTTTTCCTGGTCACTCCCTTACTAAATATGTTCTTGTACCCAGTGCATGGTCAGTGCTGATGGTACAACTTGCACTCCACAAAAAAGAATTCCCTGCTATTTAGTTTCTAACCTTTTTTCATTGCTCCTCACATTCAACTCCTTGTTTAGAAAGTGATTCCTGTTGGTATCAAATCCTCCCCAGCTGGTCCTACCAGACATTTATTTGAGGCACCAACACAGATGAAAATCAAATACAGCTCTGAGGAAAATGAGTTTATGGCAGGCTGTATTTAATAAACAAGGAGCAAAGCTAGCATTTTCCTGTCCTCCTAAAGTACTAACAGTATTACTACAGATGCAAAAAGGAAAGGCTTGAGAACAAATTCTACCTTCTACATTGGCCATCCTACATTCCATTGGCATCCTGGAATGTGGAAACTTGGTTTGAGGGCAAAATCCAACTCAGCTGGCAAAAGAAAAGTTTCTGACCCTGAACTCTTGAAATGTTCACGGGAGATCCTTTGCAACTTCTGGTTATCTCTGGGTATGTAAAAAGGCAGGGTTGCTTTGAAAATATTCAAGGCTTTGGAACCATCTCTTATGTAATAGTCTGGGGTGAGAAACATGCATATAGCTACTGTCTAAGCAGTGAGCCAGTGTTTTGAACTCCTAAAACCAGAGGATCTTATCATGAGCTCATTTTAGAGGATAGTACACGTAGTTTTACAAGGTTTGTTGATCATTTATAGCAGAAAACTATGTCAACTCTGCCTCCTATTCTCCTTTCTTCCTTGAGGGCAGAGCCCTGATTTTGTTCTGGGGTCTACCACTTTCTTCTAGGAGTAAGTTAGAAATGACCCTAGCCCAATCCAGAGGTAAATTCTGGTTGGTTTTACATATCTTATCTCATTTGTTTCTGTTATTGACCTGTAGGGTAGGGATCAATAATCCCTAATTTTCAGGTGAGGGCCACAGACATTAAACAATTTCTATAGGCACGCAGTGAATATAATTATAGCCATAACGATTATTTTGTGCTTGCTCTAAGCACTTTATATATATAGCATTAACTCATTAATCATTACATCAATTCCATAAAGAAAATACTTTTTTATCTTCCATGTTCTACCAGTGGGGAAGCTGAAGCACAGAAAGTGTAAGCAAATTTCCCCAAATCACAGAAGTGGTGAGTGCAGCATGCAACTGCAGAGCCCCCCACTTACTGTCTCCCCCCACACACTAGAGCCAAGCCTCAGAAATACAGCCTCGTCTGTCTAAATTCTAAGCCAATGCTTTTTTACTCTCCAGGTTGGGTAGGAATGTCAGGATATATTTTGGCTGCCTGCTCTGTCTTAGAAACCCAGGATGGAATGAAAACTTGAAAAACAATTTTTATTACATGAATGAAACAGGCAAACACTCTGGTTTGGGCAAGGGGAAATCACACAACCTGTTCTCTCTTTAACTCCAGAAAGCTTCTGCTGTGTCCTAGAGAATGACAAGGAATAATGAGCTCAAACCACAAGCCAGCGTCAAGGCACACATGGCAACATAGTCCACGCCCTTCCGTAGCAAGTCAGCCAGAGTGATGCAGATGAAATCTTATCGCACTGTTGCAGCTGATGAAAGAATTTAATGTGACTATTCAGACAGTGAACATTACTAAAAGTAGGGAAAATCAAAAACATATTCAAAAATAGACGGAGAAGATGTAGGGCAAAAATGAGATAGAAGTCTTTATTGATTGCTGAATAGAATACAATATGTAATTGTGTTTCCATCTTTTCCTAATTATTATCATTCAACAAACATTTACCATGAGACTGACTCTGCTAGGCTCTAGGGATGTAGTCCCCGATATCTTCCCATCAGACACAGGAACAATCCAAGTCCTTACTATGATCTACAAGGGTCTCACCACCACTTACTACCACCTTTGCCCCTGCCCACTCTGCTACAGCCACACTGCCCTCCGGGTGGAACAGGCTGGTGGAACAGGTTGGACAAGCTTCTGCCTCAGAGCATTTGCTCCGCCCTCTCCCTTTCTCCAAACAGACCGGGCTTCTCTCAGATCATTTACACAACTGGCTCACTCCCTCACTTGATTCAGGTGTGTGCTCAGATGTCAGCCCATCTGTCACTATCCTCTCGCTGTATTTCAAGTCACATTACTTATTTATTACATATTTATCTGTTCATTTATTTTTTATTGTCTCTACCTGCTTCTGCTCAATCTTTGTAGGGCTTTATTCTGTTCATGGCTCTATCTTTAGCATCCGCCATAGTGACTGACACACAGTCCTCAATAAATATTTGTTGAAAAAAGAAAAGATGACACTAATGGATATGACAGGAGCTTTAGGAAATGTTAGAGTCCCCTCCAGAGACTCACAGTTCAGCACTATAATATAGCAAAAGCCGAAGTGGTCAGAATGTGAGGATTTAACTGAACAGTTGTCTATTATATAGTACAGTTAAGCCCAAACCCCAAATGTTGCCTTTTCCATTTTCATATCTGAACACAGGTTAACAATAACACAAACTTTACTGCTGCTACAATTTTTGAAGTCTGCAGGTGTTCTCCTGATTGTTGATGTGGAAGTTGCTGGTTATCCCTTATTTGATAGTGCTGGTAAATCAGGTCTTCCCTTGTAACACAGAAACTTGTAATACAATGAAGCGGGGATGGTAACACTAGCAAAAATCGAGGGCAAGCAAGAAGTATTGTTCTTGATTCCATGTCACACCTAAAATCAGCTTAAATGAATTTTGCAATAGACTTGGCATTTGGAAATGTGGGTTGCGTGAGCAACTTCTACCCAAGCAAATCCAGTACATTCCATTTTTGTGCTGAGCATGAGGCTGGCCTGAAAACTGGTGCCAAAACCAGATGTTTGACTCTGGAAAAAGGGCATTCCACACATTCATCAAGAACATTTCTTGGCAAATTCAAGCCAATGGTACAGGACACATATGTGTCTCCGTGGTCAATAGTGCAGAAACCACATTGGTTATTTACAGGAAGAATTATAAAATCGGATGTATTTATAGAAATGCCTGCAAAACATGCAGTTATTTTTAACAAGAGAGAGTTGCTTAGTGCAGATGCATAAATTGTCTTACAAATGAAATAATTGATTGCAACATAATCCATACTTTCAGATATCCACTGATAGCTAAATCATCAAGTGCTTATTCTATATGGCAAAGGACTGGGAAATGTATGAGAAGATTTAATAAGTATAGATCTTGATCTCTGAAAAAGTACATGCTCTCAAAGAAAAATGAAAGGCTCATGCTTGTGGAGAAATCAAGTGAGCCTGAGAAACTGGCCATGCCCCTTTTATGGCCATCAGCATGCAACATAGGACCTACTAGATCAAGTCTTTGCTCTTGCCTTTGGTCTTTACAGGTTGTACTTGATGGATATGACTGGATTCTTCACTGGCACTCCATTGTCTCCTCTGCACTAATGAAAGACCTCAACTGATAAATGAATAAGGACAAGACAACCAGGTTTTTGCTTCCTAATTGTTTAAAAATTATGTTAAAACCGGGGGCACCTGGGTGGATCAATCAGTTGAGCATCTAACTTTTGGTTTTGGGTCACTCGTGATCTCAGGGTTGTGGGATCAAGCCCTGAGTTCGGCTCCATGCTCAGCGGGGGAGTCTGCTTGGGATTCTTTCTCTCTCTCTCTCTCTCTCTCTTTCTCCCTCTGCCCCTCTCCCCACTTGCACTCTTTCTCTCTCTCTCTAAAATAAATAAATAAATCTTTAAGAAAAATAAAAAATAAATAAAAATTATATGAACACCAAAATATATATATTTTAAAAAGGTAACTCCCAGTACAGAGTTTTATATTATTAAGTCCTCAATAGACATCCCTCTTTCTTACCTTCACTGATATGGTATAAATAAACACAAAGTGGTATGAATTCAAAGGAGAAAAAGGTCGCTATGAATAGAAAAGTTATCTCTCTTTGGAGAATGCAGGTTTTGGAATTGAGCCATAAAGTCTGGGTAGGATGTGAAGAATACAAGAAAGGAAATCCCATGGTGGAAGGAGATGGTAGGAACAAATGATATATTCTAGTGACAGTGTGGCATGATCTTAACCTGAAGGAGGCAGAAAGAACAGAATTATGCAGGAATTAATTCTGGCTAAAGAGAAAAGTAGATGATCTCACCTGTTTGTTCACACTGCCTCCATAACCTAGAACAGTGCCTGGCATGCAGCGGATATTCAGTAAATATTTACCATGAAAACAACACAAGGAGACCTATGTTGAACTGACTATGACATTACCATTGAAGAGGGATCACAAAGTACTCAAACACAAAGCTTGAGATCAAGGGGAAGGAGGGAGCCTTCAAAGCTCTGTTGACATGGGATTCTCATTTATCAAACCCTGACACATAGAGCGCTAGGAAGTTGTCACTCCTGTCCTTACAATTAGAAAACAGTTAACAAACTGAAAATCAATGGGCCCATCAGAGAAGTAAGGTCACAGGGCAAACTGCCACCCTGACATCTGGAGAGACAAGAGGATACGGAGCATCATCACTAAGAGCTACTTACCCGGAACAAAAGCTGCAGGAGACATAAACTGGCAGAAACACCTTAAGTTTGTCAAATTATTAGGGCTGAGAATGAGAAGCTAGTGTGAGAATGAGAGACCCCTGGGGACCACAGTCTTAGGGGGCTCCCCACATTTTCATGGGTTTTATAATCCGAGAAACACATCAGGGTCTCATAGTGAAGAGCCAAAAAATTCCCTATATTTCTGGCAGGAGGGGGGGAAAGTAACCTCATATTTGAAAAATGCTCACAGCATTCTCCATAACCAAGGTCTACAATTCAGAGGAAAAGACTACCAGAGCCTTATCCCACCTGAGGAAAGTGTAATCCCTCCATTCCAGTCCCCACTAGCCTTTCTGTCTCTTCCAAGGTAGAGGGAGATATAAGAAAAGCTTCTGAAGGTCACAGCGCAGGACACAGGCCCACTGAAAGACTAAAATTGAATCACAAGGTTAGAAACCAGAATACTTTCCCCCTCTCCAATATTTTACACCACATCAGTGGGGCTCCAGTGTGATAACAATGGACTTACAACTAAAAGAGCAGCAAGACATCACCTCCTTGTAAGGAAGAGTTATTAGAGAAGCCCAAAGACAACAGGAGAAATAAAACACGAGGACACCAGAGAAATTTAAAAACTTGGACACCTATAGCTACAGCAAAATTAAACAGCCCAATTCCTAGCTAGATTAACATGAAAGCTCACATTAATGAACTATTGACCTCAATTTCTATTATCTATCAGATGAATAAATCATGTCCCGCTTCCAGTAAAAAATTGCGAAACATGATAAATGGCAAATAAAAACACAATATGAAGAAACAAAGGAAGCATCAGATCCAGACTCAGATATGACAAAAATTTTGGTGTTATCAGACAGGAAGGGAATTTAAGATGACTATAATTAATATGTCAAAGGCTTTAATGGAAGAAGTAGACAACATGCAAGACCAGACAGGTAATGGAAGTAGAGAGATGGAAACTCTAAGAAAGAATCAAAAGGAAAAGCTGGAAATTGAAAACACTGTAACTAAAATGAAAAATGCCTTTACTGGGCTCATCTCTAGACTATTTATGTACAAGAAAAGAATCAGGGAGGGGCGCCTGGGTAGCGCAGTCGTTAAGCGTCTGCCTTCGGCTCAGGGCGTGATCCCGGCGTTCCGGGATCAAGTCCCACATCGGGCTCCTGTGCTGGGAGCCTGCTTCTTCCTCTCTCACTCGCCTGCTGTGTTCCCTCTCTCGCTGGCTGTCTCTCTGTCACATAAATAAATAAAATCTAAAAAAAAAAAAAGAAAAAAAAAAAAGAATCAGGGAGCTTGAAGATATGTTAGGAGAAACTTCCCAAACTAAAATGCAAAAAGGAAAAAGAATGGGAAAAAATTGCATGTTCAAGGAGGGAGCTACATAAGAGATGGACAGACAGATACACACACACATACATACATGTGTGTACTGGTATACATAGCATACATACGCATATGTTAATTTATAAGTTTTAAATATTTTTACATAGAGTTAATATGTATATAGCTCTCTGTAACAAGCAACTTCCTATGATTTTTACATATATTGACTCATTTAATCCTCAAAACAAGTCTATGAAATAGGTGGTATCATTGTCCCCGTTTTACTGATGAAGCTATACAGGTGACAGTGGCTTTCCCAAGACATATGGCTAGTAAATGGTAGCCTGAGAAATGTCAGGATAAAGAAAGTAGATGGAGGAGGAGTGAAGAGTCACAGACCCAAATCTAAGAGAAGTCAAGAAATGACCAAGGAATTCAAGGAACATGTTGCTAAATTGAAATCAAATGGATAATAAAAGCTGTAGCAGGTTATAAAGGCCAAGATTGTAATGCAACTGCCTCCACTATGGCCCATCTAGTGAGTTAGACGACTCATAACGGGAACTATAAGATCAAACTGAAAATGCTAAGTGGGCAAGAAAATGAAAATGCTTGACTACAAGTATGAGCAATAAGCAGTAGGAACTGTAGAGGCATATGAATTAAATGAGATTTGATAGGAAGGAAGTAGAAAGAGGGATGGGTGACCATTATTAGACTTTCCTGGGATTACAGACATAATGATGAACTAAATTGGTGCTAAGGACTTAGAAGTGACTGAAGTTCCTTTGCAGCAGGAAGATGAGTGAACCTCACAAAAACCGGAGCATCAGGAGCACACAATACAGAAGACACAAAGAGTCAGCACGGCCGCTTAGATTATCCAGGAGTCCTCAAGTGTAAATCCAAGAACTATCTTTCTGCTCAGCCAGCCATCCTTATCAACTATAATTATTTATTGAAAACCTATTATATTCCCGACGAAATTCTAGGCACCTTGAGAATTCTCATAGCATGAAGGTGATGGCCAAATCTTTGCCTTAAATGAGAACACATGCTAATGAAAATACTTCCTTTTGATCTGGGGCCAATTGCTAAGGTTGTATGTTTGAACACATGGATGTCTGTTTTAAAAGCAAAGCACAAAACCAGAGGCTGAACAACACTTTCGGAAGCACAAAATCTGTGATCATTATCTGGTTTTCCAGAAACATCTGGAATTTGAATTTCTATTTTCATTACTCTGGAAAGCAATAAGCTTCCTCCTGACATTCACCTCCAGGTGAACTTATTGTAACAATCCTTAAAAGGAGCCCCATATTTGCCTATGGAAGTAACATCTAAGACATTGCCTGAATCATCTCATGATCCATATTGTCTAGAATCATTCTGCCTTGGAAGTGAGCTGGGAATGACTCTTAAGATGTAATTACATTTATTTACTTAAATGTTTTGTTTCACTTACCTTCTGTGCTGGCATTTAACTTATTTTCATAGGCCGAGCTCTTCAGAATTTCCAGATAGTTTATGAATGTTAATTCTAAATTATTTGACCCCTCTGCCGCAATCAACTAATTCAGGATAAATAAGGAAAAGATCTTGCAATTAGGTCAACTTTTCACTTTTTGTCTTTTATTAAATTCTTTAAAAATGGAACTCTGATTTTAGCAATTTAGCGCCCCCAGATATGTGAAAATGTCACTGATCAAGTGGACACCTCAGAACATAGCTGGACTAAGCAATTATTACAGTAACTTACCCAGGAGTCTTGATTGCCAGATAAGCTTCCCAATTACTCAAATTATTTCTAATGTAACATTAGATTAAATGCAAATAGATGAAAGAGTGTAAGAAAAACTNATGGCTATGGCACGTGATTTCTATGGCAACAGATTGTGGGGACACCAATCTTCCATTTAAGGCCGCATTGAGTGTGTTTATCAGGGAAAAGGAGAAATTAAAAACCATTAACACACAATCAAGAATATATGAGTAGAACCAGAAGGCCTTTATGATGGCTTTCAAAGAGTTCATCATCCCTGGCATTCACAGGACAGATATGACTGAGATCAAAGTCAGGTCTGATTGTAATGGATAAAGTACAGCATCAACCCTGTTACGTCTCTCTTACAGTAGTATGAGAGGTGAGGAAGGATTGAGAATCATCACTGGATGGAGACACTTGGGCAGAAACGAATGGGGTAGAGAAATTCGTTGTAATTTTTTGTCGTTTTTGCTTTTTTTTTTTTTTTTTTTAACATTTTAAGGAGCTTTGAGATCTGATTTCATAAACTCCACATATTTGAATTGTACAACTTGATATATTTTAACATATATATACACACACACATTCACAGACACACAGGAAACTATCATCACAATCAAGATAATTAACATAGCCACCATCTGCAAAAGTTTATAATCCCTCCCACTCGCAACTTCCTTCCCTGCCTCGTCCCCATGCAAACCACTGAACTATTTGTTACTATTTAGATCAGTTTTTATTTTCTATAATTTTATATAAATTGACTTCTATGTACTCAGTATGTACTTTTATTTGTCTGACTTCTTAAACTAGGCATAACTGTTTTGACACCTATCTATGTGGTTGTGTGTAACATTCATTTTTATTTCCAGTAATCCACTGCAGTATTATTATAGTATTCCATTGTAGTAGTATTCCATTGTGTGAATATAACATATTTTGTTTATCCTTTAACTTGGTAATAAATATTTGAGTTGTTTCCAGTTTTTGCCTCATACATAAATAAAGCTGTTACGAACATTTGTGTATGAGTCAATGTGTAGACATAAGCTTTTATCCTTTGGGGTAAATAACTAGGATAGGATATCAGGGTTATGCAGTAGATATATGTTTAACTTTTTTAAAAAACTGAAAAACCATTTTACATAGTGGATACACTATTTTATATTACCACAAGGATTATATAAGAGTTCCAGTGGCTCCATATCCTCACCAAACCTTGGAATGATTCACATTTTAAAATTTCTGCCACTTTTTAAAGATTTATTTATTTGAGAGAGAGAGAGCAGGGCGAAGGGACAGAGGGAGAGAGAGAGTCACAAGCAGACTGTGCTGGGCGTGTAGCTGGACGCAGGGCTCAATCTCACAATCCTGAGGTCACGACCTGAGCTGAAACCAAGAGTCAGATGCTTAACAGACTGCGCCACACGGGCACCCCAAAATTTTTGCCATTTTAATAGACGTGTAGTTATAACTCTTGAAAAAACTCAATAAGAAGAAAAGCCAACCAACTGAAATTTACCCCAGAACAACACAAATAATAGAACTGAGATACAAGGATATTAAAACAGTAAATGATATCCATTTTCTGTATGTTCAAGAAGCTAGAAGAAAGACTCAACAAGTTAAGCAAAAACATGGAAGATATAAAAGGTCCAAACAAACTTCTAAGGATGAAAACAAAAATGTCAGATATGAAGAGTACACCAAGTGGGACCAACTGCAGAGTAAGCCTCGTAAGAGAAAAAAAAAGTAGTGAATGTGTAGAGGTAGTCAGAGCGATTATCCAAAGTTAAGAGAGTAAATAAGACTGAAAAGATTAACAGAGCATCAAAGAGCACAACCTTAGTAGCAAAATATGCTTGTTTAAGGGAGTCCTCAATGCAGGAGGTGGGAAAGAAAAAAATATTTGAAGAAATAATGGCTAAAAAATTTCTGTACTTGATGCAAACTATAAATCCACAATCCAAGAAGCCAAGCAAACCCTAAGCACAAGAAGAAGAATTAGAAGAAAAAGATTACACCAACATAGTATAATAAAATTGCTTAAAGTTAGTGATTAAGAAAAAAATTGTAGGGACTCCTGGGTGCCTCAGTCAGTTAAACATCTGACTCCTGATTTTGGCTCAGGTCATGATTTCACGGTCCTGAGATTGAGCCCCATGTCAGGCTCCACACTGAGCATGGAGCCTGCTTAAGATTCTCTCCCTCTGCCCCATCCTCTCCACCTCCCTGCTCACAAATGCACTCTCTGGAAGGGAGGGAGGGAGGGAGGGAGGGAGGGAGGAAGGGAGGGAGGGAGGAGGAGGAAGGAAGGAAAGAAGGGTGGGGGAGGGAGAGAGAGAGAGGGAGAGAGGGAGAGAGGGAGAAAGAAAGAAAGAAAGAAAGAAAGAAAGAAAGAAAGAAAGAAAGAAAGAAAGAAAGAAAGAAAGGAAGGAAGAAATGTTAAAGCAGACAGAAAAGAGAAGCATCCCGTGCACAAGAACAGAGATAAGGATGACAGCAGAATTCTCATTAGAAACAATACAAATCAGAAGACACAAAAAGAGGGGCACCTTGGTGGCTCAGTCAGTTAAGGATCTGCATTCAGCTCAGGTCATGATTCTGGAGTCCCCAGATCAAGCCCCACATCAGGCTCCCTGCCCAGTGAGGAGTCTGCTTTTCCCTCTCCCTTTGCCCTTTCCCCCACTTGTGCACTCTCTCTCTCAAATAAATAAAATCTTTAAAAATTTTTAAAATTTAAAAAAAGACACAAAAAGAAAAAATAAACCTGTTAATCTAGAATTCCTTACCCAGCAAAAATACCTTTCAAAAAACAAAGACAAAATAAAGATTAAGACATACGAAAGCTGGAAAATTTTATTATCAGCATGTCTTCCTCTTAACCTTGGGTGGTTTCCTTACCTGCATGTACTGATCACTACTAAATCAATTTTAATTTAATTCAAGGAGGCTTCTGAAGATTTCTGGAGTTATTGATCTATGCAGCACTCTCGTCTCCAGTACTCTACTCTGAATACTTTACCTGACTTGTTCTCCTCTGCTTCTAGCTCCTTCTTCTCATCTCTGAGAGGCCACTATGCTCTTCCTCCTATACTTCCTACACTATGGCCTGGAAACATTCTCTAGGCAGTAAGCTTGGCAATCATAGGACTCACTTTATTTGCTTCTCAACTCTCAGGGACACTCCATTATTCCTGGCAACAATCCCAGCTGCTTCTTGATATACAATATCTGAAAACCATTGTTTCATAATTTTGTGCAGTTTTTTTAGCTGGACAATCCCATTACCCCATCTTGACCGGAAGTTGAGACTGGAAAATTTAAACTTCAAAATTCCTCTTAGCATCCTTTGCCGGGGGAAAAAATCCTCTCCCCACTGTCCTCTGGAAAAAGTAATATTTTAATGCTTAGTTCTCAAGTTGATGCCTATTCTTGTCTGGACGCATCCTGCCACCTTTCATTGCCTCTAACCTATTAGGACATAGCCTGGACTGAGTGACAGACCTATTCTGGAAGGAGACAATCTTTACATCAATATGAGTATAAGACATTATTAGTCTGTGTCAGCAAGTACCTGAGGAGCGTGTGTGAAAGGGAATTTCAATGGTGTTAAGCCAATGGAGACCAAACAAAAGAATTATCTGGGACAGATTCATTGTCATATGTCCCTTCCACCTGAGTTTCAGAATTAACTTATGTTGAACTCCAAGGAGTAGGTTAACAGTTTGCTGGGTTAAATAATAAAAATATGGACTCGGTTAGGGCCTACACTTCTTGAGGTGAAATTGCCAGCATTTTCCTTGCATACTATAGAAAGAAAAAAGTCCAGAGCCTTCAGGAAGTAGGAATACATTGAATGAACCTTTTATGTGCAACTTGTTCAGCCACTCCCAACCATAGCATCTAAGTGAGCCTGGAGAAGAGATTCAGCATTATGAAACGTATTTGTGAGATATCGACATATCTTTGACACACACTGTGTTAGCTCTTCTCTGAAGACTAGAAATGACAGAGAAAGATGCTACTCTGCGTTAGGTTCACCGATCTCAATGGGAATAATGACCTCTCAGATAGGTGAAGGTGCTTGCCAAGATAAAACAGGTGAAATAACCACAATGAACTACAAGAAGAAAGTTATAACCAAAGTGTTTTAATCCACTGAGGTTTGGTAGACTTGGAGTTGCTAGTATCCAAGGGAGTGTTACCAGGAAACAGTCGTATTCCTAAAATATTTGCAACTGAGAACGTCTGGCCATTTGGGGCTCCTTATGAAGTTGAACCAACAGTTAACGGTTGGAATTTGAGCTCACTCACTGAAAGAAATCAGGGTGCTGTTGTGTAATGAAGTCAAGGAAAGCTGTGTTTAGGACTCAAAGAATTAAACTGTCTTCCTTTTATTATTCCCTTACCCAATAGTCTGTTCAATGAAAAAACTCAAAAATTCACTAAAAACAAGACAACCAAGTACTCAACGATGAATGAACGACACACTAGCTGAGGGGCTGGTAGAAGGCAAGAGAAATATAGAATGGGTGGGGGAAGTTGGCAACAATAATTATCATCTTAGGTTTCATGACCAAGTACAAAGGCATAGACTTCACGTCTATGTTAATTACTTGATTGTTTTCTTTCTCTCTTTTTTTTTCATGCTTCCTTTTATGAAAAATGCTAGTGGCAACTAAGATTTAGGTTTCAGCTTGATTAAGACTTTGTTGATTCAACCCCTCACTGTTTTGGTAGCTAGAGAAACTTTTGCTTTTTCTGTGCTGGAGACATGAATTTTTCACTTAGATGAAGGACAAAAGCAGATGTTGATGGAGAATAGATAGATGATAGATAAATACCTTCATATATATATATATATATATATATGTATTGTTCTGGTTTGTTTGTTTGTTTGTTGTTTTGTCAAGATCCTTTTTTCACATTTTCATTCTCTTTTCTGACCAGGATACTTGACTGACACCTGACTTGCAGTGGGTTTGATCAGTTGGGTCTTTGGCAAGAGACTGGAGGAAGACAGAAAAGTAAAGTTAGAGCTCCCTTTCTATAAGGCTCAACAAACTATGTCTTTCACATGGGTCATTGCTACACAGGTCCTTACTCTTTAACTGACTCTTTCCTACCATACCATAGTGCCTACACCTGACCTTTGTCCCTACAGGTATAGTAAGGGCTTAGATGCCACCAAGCCCAATGCTACAGCATTATCCTTTTGGGTTTCCCTAAACCCACCTTTGTAAATATCTCTTGTGAATAAACTCTCTTTTAATTATCCTACTTTGTGTATGGTAACTGTTTTCTGCTGGAATCTGATACAACTTTTTTCCTCCTAATTAATTCTCCCGTTCTTTAGAAACTAAATGTCAAAAGAAAAGAGAAAAATTAACCCTAAAGTAGATATAAGGTTGGAAATGTTAAGCATGACTAAAATTGGCCTAGACTTTTTTAATAACGGTAAGCGAGTAGAAATCTATGGAATCAGCCTAAGGGGTCATTAATATGGTAAGATAAAAGTCAGCAGAAATGGGTTAAAAATAGTTATCGTGGAGAAAGAATTAAAGGCATTTCCTATTTGTTGCCTCTCAAAAACTACCCTTATTGTACAGGGTATCTCAGTCACTGTGTAAAGTAATTTTCAAAGAGGCACAATTTCATGTAAATGAAAAGGAATCCCAAATGTCCTTGCATCCCCCAAAGAAAATAAAAAATATCCAACTTATAAAACATAGTGACACTTTTCAAAAAATATTTGATCTCCCCTCAATTCCTGAACCCTCTGCTAAACAAGTTTCTTTGGTACTTTGCATCCTTTCAACATGGGCAAACGCCCCCAAATTCTCTCCAGTTCTTTAGACTACCCACAACTTTCCTGTCTTCTGTCCTTCTTTCCAGCCTTTCAATACATACGAAACTAAGCAATCTTTAGATCAGATCCAGCAAGCAAACAAGGATAAGCTCTATTGTGGCCCATCCTCTTTTGTCCATTCTTTCTATTCTGCATTACCAAAACAAAACAACAGCAAAAAGCAAAGAAACAAAGCAAAAAACTGAGAAATTGTTTGGCAAAACAAAACTCACCCGGAGAATAACGGACAGTAAAATGAAACGCTCGTTGTTAAAGGACAGGGTAAGAGGCATTGCTCCTGAATGTCTATCACTCCCTTCCCACATGAGGCTTAGAAAAGCATCTGAGTGATTGGTATGAACCAAATTTTTGTGGCATGTGAGAAGGATGGAAGGGATTTGGGTCATTTTCGTATCTCTGAAAACTGAAACTTTTGAACATAAGTTTGGATTTGAAGAATCCCTCCACAGAAAGGTTGACTCTAAGACAGTTGTACTATTTCCTGTCTCGTATTAGTCATCATCCAGACAGCTGCCGGATTGAATAAGTAATGCACTTCCTCACACATTTTACTTTATCCCGTCAGTGTTTGCAGATGTGGATGAAAAGTCTCATGAGCCCACATACATTCAGTTCTGTGTTTTACATGGCATTGCCTTCCACTATTTTGATATTATAGACTCTATGTTTTGGGTTAATGACGAATACCTGTCATTTCTGGATTATCTTCTGTGCACCGTGTAAAACGTACTATGTACAGTATCTCACGCCTACAACAGCTCTCTTGGGTGTGCCTGCATTAGATGAGTTTTAAAACCCTTTTATAGCTTTTTATTGTATTTTATTTCACTGAAAAAAAACAAAATAACTACTTGGACTCATGGAGATTATTCCTCAGAAATATTATTTCCCTTTTGTGGATTTCTTTTTACTGGGTGCCAGGCTGGTCTGTCAGCCATGGTTTTCTCTTAGCAGCCCTTGCTTTGCTGTGTTGCTAGAAGGCATGCTTCAAGGTACTTGAAATTTCAAAGAGGCAATAAAGTCTACTTTTTGGCCTCCAATTATCTCTATAACCTCAAACCTAGCTTCTTAAATTTACAAAAAAAATATGATGGTCCTTCATAAATATTACAGTAAGCTATAATTCAACATTTCTTCCTCTCAGTAGAGGCCATCTCTGTAATCAGTAGTGAAGTCTCCTAGGGAGTCTTCTTTTTAAAGATTTTATTCATTTATTTGGGGGGGGGAGAGCATGAGCAGAGGGGCAGAAGGAGAGGGAGAAGTAGACTCCCTGCCAAGCAGGGAGCCCACAACGGGGCTTAATCTCAGGACCCCAAGATCATGACCTGAGCCAAAGGCAGATGCTTAACCAACTGAGCCACCCAGGTTCCCCTCCTAGGGAGTCTTTTTAATACTTTTATGGAAAATAAGACATATAAGAATGAGACCACAATGGAAAGAGTCTCATGGCAAATAGCCTTTCACTAAACTTTAAAAGAACAAAGGCACTTTAGCAAAACAACCTTGAAACTATCCCAGCTCCTCTGCGTCAAACACAGTCAATAAAGACGTGTTTACTGACCTCTCCTACAGAAGAGTGTACAATAATACTCAAGCACTTGAAATGTTCCTAGAGATAATTCTTGATTCCAGTTTTGAGAATGGCTACTAATTTGATGCTTTACAATAGTAGATAAAATATTCTACGGATCTTGTTTTCTTTTCTGGTACTTAGAATGGATCTGTTATCATTGCCTTAGTGTAATAGCTAGTTTTTGCTGCATAACAAACGACTCCCAAAATTAGAGGCCGAACCATCTATTTAGCATCATGCAAAGTTTTACGGATCAACAATTTAGGTTGGGGGTCAGCTCTGCAATTCTGCCAATCTAAGTCACTTGTGTGTTTGTAGTCAGCTGTCAGCTTCTGGCTGGAGCCTATCCCGTTGATCCAAATAAGTCATATGATTCATTTTGGGACGGCACTACCAAAGGGCAAGTTTGTAAGTAGTGAAAAAATTGGTGCCATTTCTGCAATCAATTCACTGACTTATTTTTTATTATTATTATTATTATTATTATTATTATTATTTCCATCTCTTATAATGGCATCTCCTGGATGATGAATATCCCTGCATGGCACTTTTCTCACTGTCACAACATAAAAAGTGATTCAACCAGAATGTCTTCTGCTCTATGACATAATGACCTATCACCCTTGAACTTACGCTGCAAAGAAGTAAATTGGAGCCAACAGCTTCCCACAAGATCCCAGAGGTAAGTGAATCTAACAAAAGCACCACCAATACTAAGAACACTAAAAATAAAACATTTAGTCAAATAAATATTTTGACATCTACATTTGCCACAAAACAAAAACAAAAACACACCAAGTCAATGGTACCTCTATCCTTCCCTCTTCTCCTTCCTCCTCAGCTAAGCTTCTTATCATTCAACTGAAGTTAGTTACCTGCTATTTTGGTCAAATCGAACCTGGAGGAATTTGGCACCAAGTGAAAATGGGAAATCAACTGCCACCCACACTCTCTAACTTGGGAGCTGCCAAGAAAAAAATGGGCTTTTCAAATGTATTGTTTCAGAGTTTGAAGCTACTTTCAGTGGTAGTAATACAACACCCACCCCCACCACCCCCTCCAATCCCAAATCCCAAAAGAGACAGCAGAAAAAGCTATTCTACTGGTTACTTCACATAACCCCACATTGCTATTCATACACATAAAACAGGTCATTTTAGTAGGTTGCTTCAATGTCTTGAGTTCAACTAAATGGTTCATTTTATATAATTTGATGTCTTCCGAGAGCTATTTGGTCCCTTCCTACACTGCAAATGAATTACTCCTTCATAGGAAATGTTCACTAAGTAAGAAATTGGGTGATTCTAAGTCCAAGAGAGAGAATGTCTGATGAAAGTTTTTAAAGGACCTCCCTGGGTGCTATGTTGAGAATTATAGGCGATGCAAGAGTGGGAACTAGGAGAATAGTGAGAAGACTATTTTAAGTCAAGGCAAGAGATGGTGGTGGCTTAACCTACGACATAGCAGTGCAGGTGGAGAAGAATGGAAATATTTTGCAGACAGATTTAAATCACTTAGGGGTAAATTAATGTTGTGGAGGTGGTGAAATAAAGAGAGCAATCAAGGAGAACAACTACATTTTGGGCTCGAAAACTTGTGAGTGGTGATGATATGCTCAGATAGATTCAAATCAATCATGGTAAATTAATGTCAAGCTTTAGTGTAATGTTGACTAGAACTGGTGAGAGTGAGAATTCTTGCTGTGTTCTCTCTCATAAGGGAGAAATATTCAATATTTTATCATTAATTAAGATTATAACTATAGGTTTTTTGTAAATACACATCATCAGATTGAGAAAGTTCTTCAGTCATTAGTTGCTGGGAATTTTTTAACACTAATGAGTTTATGTCAAAGTTTGGTGTGTGTGTGTGTGTGTGTGTGTGTGTGTGTGTGAATAGATAGACAGATTTCTACTTAATTCTGCTTTGAATAGAGATTTTACTCTATTTCATTTCAATCCCAGCATATGTTCTATAATAAATAGATATATATGCCACATGTACTTTTAAAAAGTATGTATTCCATAGTTACAGAACTCTATAAATACCAATTAAATCAAAGTGTTTAGTACTGTTGTTAAAATCCATGTCTTTACTAAATTTTCGTCTAGTTGTCTCATCCATTACAGGCCAATGACATTAAACTCTTCAACTGTAACTGTAAAATTGTCTGATCTCCATTTAATTTTATCAATTTCTGCTTCATGTATTTTGAAGTTCTCTTATTTGGTGCATACATGTTTATGACTAGATGTCTTCCTGATGAACTGACATTTTTATCATTATGAATTATTCCTATTTATCTCTGGTAATACTCTGTCTTAAAACCTATTTTTTCAGATATTAATATGGCTACTCTAACCTTCTTATGCTTAATATTTGTATGGCATATTGTTTTTCCAACCATTTACTTTTACTATATGGCATTTTTCAGGTTTTTTTTTTTTAAGAATTTTAAAGTTTATTTGAGAGAGAGAGAGAGCAAGCACAAGTGGGGGGCAGAGTGAGAGTGAGAAGCAGACCCCCCTCTGAGCAGGAAACCCAACATGGAGCTCAATTCCAGGACCCTAGGATCATGACCTGAGCCAAAGACAGACACTTAACAGACTGAGCCACCCAGGCACCCTGGAGTTTTTCAGTTTTAACTATTCTGATTGTATCTGCCTTTTGAATGTTTAGTCCATTAATGTTTAATGTAATAAATTGATATGTTTGGAATTATGTCTGCCATTTTATTACTTGTTTGGAATTATGTCTCTTTGTCCCTCTGTTTTTTCCTTTCTCTGTTCCTCCATTTCCTACCTTCTTTTGGTATATTTGAATGTATAATTCCATTTTAAATTTATCCACTGGCTTTTTAGTAGCACATGTTTTTCTCAGTGAGAGGAACTGGATTTTATAATAGCCTTAGTAATATGAAACAAAACTAAATACTATTTGGCCCACTATATAAGTAGAATCACATAGTGATTATCTTTTTGTGATGTGATTTTTATTCTGTGCTCAATACTGGTCTGTGAGATTCATTCGTGTTGATGCTTAGACTTATATAAAGGGCCAAGAGAGTAAAAGGCAATGTATTGTTTAGGAATATACATGCATCCCTAATCTCTAATGAAAACAAGGGAATGTCACAGGATTGAGATACACAGAGGAATTATAATGTTCTATTTCTGAAACTGGGTGGTTAGAATATGGGTATTTGTTCTACTATTATTCTTTAATCAATACATTTATATTATCTATGCATCATTCTCTGTAAAATATATTTCTCAATAAAAACCAAACCACACATCAAAAAATAAAAAAACTAAATATTTTCTTCTTCTACTCTACAACATGGAAGAAGCATTGAAGTATAGCAGCCTTGGTTGCTAAGCTTAAGAAAGGAAACTAAAAGGTTACTGAACACTTGAAGCTTGTCTATTTTTTCCTCATTGTAAGAACTTTTTATATTTGTTTGTGCTTTAATAGTGTTTGCGCACCTTTACTCACAATTTCATTCTCTATAAAGTCCAGGCGTATATCATCACTGTGGGTTAAGTCATTAGCAGCAAAAAGATTATGGTACAAGGAAAAATACAGTGTAGGTAAGCACAGATGTCTCTGCTAATTAACAAGAACAGCGGGATAAACAATGAAAAAGGTGAATGAAGTTTATGTTATTATTCCCAAGAAGAACATTGTCATTCAGTTCAAGGGAAGAATTTCTTAAAAGCTGTTTAACTACTTTAGAAGTAAAACATACACATACTGGAAGCACCAGAGACTTTTTCAAATTAATTCAGTGCCAAAAAAACAAACATGTCTATGCTGGAGGAGTCATAGGAGTTAAGATGAATTTGTTTAGGCTCAATTAATTTTCTGGTGATTTCCTTGCCATACCAATGAGCTCATTTCTCTGTCAATGATTTAGTTGCAAGTAGGGTGATAAGTTAACTCTTTGGGACTCCTTAGTATAGCCATTCCAAAATACTTATTGTCATCAGAAAGAATTTTTTTTTTTTTACATCTTTCTGTGGTCTTACTTTTCATGTCTTCGTGCAATAGAAAGAAGAGTATGCTACTGACACACACCACAGCCTGAATAAACATCATAATCATAATGTTCAGCAAAGGAATTCAATCATAAAAGAACCCATGCCATATGATTTCATTTATATAAAATTCTAGAAAACACAAAACTAGAATGATGGAAAGCAAATTACTGGTCACTGGCAGGTGTTAAGAAGATTGCGTAAAAAAAAACTGTAAGGAAAGTTTTTGATATGCTTTATATAATAATTATGGCAGTAGTTATACAACGGTGTATGTTTGTTAAAAATCATCAATTTATAGGCTTACAATTGATAAATTTTATTTTTTTTAAAGATTTTATTTATTTATTTGACAGAGATAGAGACAGCCAGCGAGAAAGGGAACACAAGTAGGGGGAGTGGGAGAGGAAGAAGCAGGCTCATAGCGGAGGAGCCTGATGTGGGGCTCGATCCCATGACGCCGGGATCACGCCCTGAGCCGAAGGCATATGCTTAACCGCTGTGCCACCCAGGCGCCCCACAATTGATAAATTTTATTATATGTAAATTAAACTTCCAAGAAACTGACCAAAAACGTTAAAAGCAATCAAGGATTCCAACTTCAAATTGTTTCTAAAACAAATATTCTCTCAAGCTGGCAGTAAAAATTTACATTAAAATAAAGGCAAAATAATTTAAAAATCTGTTTGAACTATCAGTGGCCAATCTGAAAATACAACATACTCTGTATACTTACATGAGATTACTGTAGTATTGAGAATCGTAAAAGCAGGTTAAGCATTTTGTGTACTATATATGAAAAAATGAGGACTCTGACCCTTGAGAAATTAAGATTATGTCTGTGCATTAAACTGGCCTTTTTCAACATTTTGACTAGATTGCTTATTACATTTTGTGTACGTATTAATCAGTCAAATTGTGCATGGATTTAAAATGAATTTGAATGAATCAACGCTATCTATATCTTTATCTTTATTATAGGTGTACCTACGGCTTCACTGTAGATACAGTGTACATGCCGTTTAATTTCAGCTCCTCAATCTTGAGACGAAAGTAGGCAGAATGTTCAAGGTGCTAAACTTGCAGCACTCCTTTAATAACCCCCCTCAATTTACTTTAATTTTCATTGCTTTTAGTTGCTTAAATGCTCTTAAGAATTATCTCTGTATCAGACCCGAATCGAGACAGACTCATGATTTTCGTTAAGCTTTCCAAGATGATTCCAACCTTCACAGATTTGTCCTGGGTTGTTTTTTTTTTTTTCATATCTACAGTGAATATGATATTTTACTATGTGTGGTGGTACCTGATTATATAATGTCTTCATGTTGACAATAATTAGAAAAATAGGGAAGCAGAGGCTGGAAAGGTAGAAAGGAGGCAACATATTTAGAAGAGCAATATTCAATGTTCTTGCAAAGAAGACTGGGAAGAGAGAAAAAAACTGAGGCAAAAGCTGAGATCGAAGGTTTGAGAACTGTATTCCTTCCCGTCAGAAAATCTCCAGAGGAAAAGTGGGGCAAAGCTGATAAATTCAGTCTAGAGTGCTTTGTTCCGTGGGATAGAGAGTCAATATCAGGGTTAATGACTCTGACTACTGGGAAAATACAGATATGAAGATTTCCCACTTAGCTATGAGCAATTTTATAGTTTAATATGATAATAACAGAAAGGCTAACCAGAACTTCACCTCCACCAAGCATAGAAGTATCTCTGTATCTTCAGAGTTAGAAGACTGTGCGGGTAAGTCAACACTGCACTTTCCTAATTTTTTCTGTGTACTATTCTCATCTCTTGATTCAGAACTTTCCAGATCAAAATTCCTCTCAGACTGTTTGTATTACCACAATGCCTTGACTATGTTAGATCCCTAACAATTCTCAATAGTTGTTTTGTTATTAATATAGTTTCCATATAGGAAGGATTCCTGTATGAATGCAATTGCTGATAAACACAGATGCTGCCAACCAGACTAGTAAATATCGATTACTAGAAATTTTTATAAGTTCATGTTTTTCCTTTGACCCAGTCATTTTACTTCCAGAAAAATATCCCAAGTAAATAATAAGGGGTAGGCAAAAATCTTTAGCTATGTAGAAGAAGAAAAAGGAAAGGAAGAAAGGCAAGAAATAGAAAACAGGAAGAAATGAGGAGGGAGGTGAGGGGCCCCAATGCAGATAGGGTTACAGTTTTATGATTTAGATGCCTTGGATCTTTTCCTCCCTTCCACACCATGTTTTGTTTCAACTATATACTCAGTATATGCAATTGTATGTTCCTTCTCTCATGGTTCTCACTTCATGAAGAATACTTTTTATCATTAAATAAATGACATAGGAAATGAATGTTTCTTTTCAGAATAAAGTACTTGAAAATTCACCATGCTAGCTGCCAGAGAACAGGCCTTTTGGAAATACTAGGTCTGTATATAACTTTGTCCTTCATTTCTAGTTATCCTGTTAAAAGATATCAACAGCTATCTGATGGCTGAGAACAACTGAAAACGTGTGTCTGCATCAACTTCTCCCAGAGAGAGGTGTGGTTGTCTGATCACATACCACCCTTGCATCTTGGCTAATATCCAGCTGACCCCTATTGGCCAAAGAGGAACTGGGTTAAGGACTATGAATGGTTTATTGCAAGTCAAACTATTTATACGTAGCTTGAATAACTGCATGCTCTTATAATAGGGATCTGAAGCATCATATTTATAAACTGTTATTGTTGGGATGAAAATTTCAAAGAAAAACTTTCCAAATACATACATCTCAGAGATAGCCAAAAGGGTAGCAGTTGCTCTGAATACAGGACACATTTGGATTTAGGGTCAGTTCTCATGTGTTTGGGGCTACATATTATATCCTCTCAGAGGCTGAAACAAAATGTGTTCTGTTAGTCAGATAATAAGCACAACGGCAGACGTGGGAATCACCAGTGAAAGCTGATGTTTCTTTGTATTGAGGTATTATTGTTTTTGATGTTTTGTTCCAGGAAAAGGTCAGCTTAAAGCTGAAAATATCTTCTTTCTATTCTTCTCTAGAAAACATTTTCAGAATTTGTACTCAGGCAGGATTCATTGTGTAGAATTCTCACACAAACAAACAAACAAACCCAAAAAACTTCTAGAAGGCATATTTAGAAGTCATTTATTCATCTGAATTGCTCTTAAAGTAAATGAATTAAAAGAAAATTCAAATTTTATCTTCTTTTGAACTTGTGAGCATGTTAGTAATCTTATTGTCATCACCACTTTGCAGCCATCAGAAATTTTCTAACATGGTGTGCTTAAGCAAATCAAAACCCGACCTCCAGAACAATGGAGTCTCTGACCCAGGCTATTACATGAGATCAAAACCATCTGAAATATGCTCAAGAGCCAATTGACAAGATAGAAAATAGAATCGATGACTACATTTAGAAAGAACTAACTGTTAAGGAAAAAAGATTGCTTTCCCAAAATCATATTGAAACTTAGAGTTCTCCAATTAATTTGCTAATTTAGCCACAGGACAGGCTTTATTCAAAGTATATGGACATTTCTATCTGCAAACTTTGTCTCTTTGATGAAAATTTGGTCAAGCACCTATTGAAAGTTGTAGTAAAAGAGTCTTCTAACCAGAAAACTATTCAGTAATCAACTCTCTCACTTAATAAATGGAGAAATTGAAAATATAAAGATTATTTGTGGCATCCGAGGTCACATAGCTAGCTAGTGACAGAGGGCGGGCCAGGATCTTGGTCAATTAACCCCTAATTCATACCCTTTCTCCTACTTGTTCATTCCTTCAACAAACATTTATTGAGTGCTACTATGTTTCTATTACTGAGATGTATACAGGAGATATAATAATGAAAAATGTAAGTACAGTTTCTGTTCTCATGGATTTTATATTCTGTTGGAATCTAATGGTATAAGATTAAAAATAAGCAAGGAGAGCAGATTAATAAAAAAATTAAAAAGATAACTTCAGAAAGTCATAATTGTAACAAAGAAAATAAAACAAAGTAATGGAATAGCAAGTAACTTGTGTTATTTTATTTCCTGAGCCAAGGGCAAGCAAAGTCTCTCTGAAGGGGTGATATTTAAGCTAACTGGTAAGAAGCTAACCATGCTAATTTCAGGGATACAGATGTTCCAGGAGGAGAAAAGGGGATATATAGAAGCCCTGGGGAGTGAGTGAAGTGGGTAGGTCAAGGCAGCTACAATGTAATGACTGAAAGGGAACAAGCCACAAGATTGTAGTGAGTTGAAGTGTGCCCTCCGCCCAATTCGTGTCTGCCTAGAGTCTCACAATGGTACCTTATTTAGAAACAGGGTCTCTGTAGATATAATTAAGGTAAAGATCAAGAAGAGAGCATACTGAAATAGAGTAGTCCCTAAATCCATGAGCCTGAACTTGTAAGAGATAGAGAAAGATGTACACACAGAGAGAAGGCCTTGTAAAGATAAAGATGACAGAAATTGGAGTCACGCTGCCACTAACCAAGGAATGTCTGGGGCCACAAGAAGCTGGTAAGGGCAAAAAAGAATTCTTCCATTCTGCAGAAGGAGCGTGGCTTTGCAGACACCCTGACTTGGACACTGAGTCTCCAGAACTGTGAGGGAACATAGCCCTGTTGTTTTAAACCACCACGCTTCTTGTCATTTGGCATGCCCAGGAAACAAATACGAACATGAAGCCAGAGAATGAAGCGGGCTCGTTGCCACGGCAAAAAGTGGGAATTTTATTCTAATGAAAATTTTCAGTGTTGGATAACTGTTCTATGGTTTACAAAAAAACATTGTGGATACTGCATTGAGTAACAGATACCAAAGGAGTAGGCAAGATTGGAAGCGAGGACAAGTAGATGCTACAGTTAGAATGCTCCAAGTCAGAGATGATGGGTACTTGGTGTAGGGCTCTAGTAAGGTGTACAGAGGGAAGTGGAGAGATTTGGGACAGCTTTCGTGAGTTGAATATATAGAACATGTTGATGGATTGGACATGGAATTCATTTCTATGAAATATTTGCTGCCAAATTTCAAAATAGCAGCTATTTCACATTTTGCTGTTAAGTACAGCAAGTGCTCCATCCCCTCCCAGAATTCTTTATCACATTCAGTAAGTCATGACTTTATTATTACAATGAGTATAGTATCGAGATTGCCACTGATGAGAAAAAATGGAAAATCAATGAACTCTGAGTGTGTTTGATATGAGAGATAACATATATCAAAGACTAATATTTAGCAGCATTGAAGAGAAGTATTCTTTTTTTAAGTTCAATCAACATAGTGTATTATCAGTTTCAGAGGTAGAGTTCAGTGATTCACAGTCATATATAATACCCAGTACTCGTTACATCACATGCCCTCCTTAAAGTCCATCACCCAGCTGCCCCATCCCTCCATCCCCTTCCCCTCCAGCAACCCTCAGTTTGTTTCCTATGATTAAGAGTCTCTTATGGTTTGTCTCCCTCTCTGATTTCATCTTGTTTTATTTTTTTCCCTCCCTTCCCCTATGATCCTCTGTTTTATTTTTAAATTCCACATATGAGTGAGATCATATGATAATTGCCTTTCTCTGATTGACTTATTTTGCATAGCACAATACCCTCTAGTTCTACCACATTGTTGCAAATGGCAAGATTTCAGGTTTTTGATGGCTGAGTAGTATTCCAGTGTGTGTGTGTGTGTGTGTGTGTGTGTGTGTGTGTGTGTGTATACATATACATATATATGTATACGTACATACCACATCTTCTGTATCCATTAATCTGTTGATGGACATCTGAGCTCTTTCCATAGTTTGGCTATTGTGGACATTGCTGCTATAAACACTGGGGTGCAGGTGCCCCTTCGGATCACTACATTTGTATCTTTGGAGTAAATACCTAGTAGTGTAACTGCTGTGTCGTATGGTAGCTCTATTTTCAACTTTTTGAGGAACCTCCATACGAACAGATGTATTCTTATTTCCAGATGAGTAAACTGCAATTTCAGATACAGTGAGTAACATGACAAAAGACACATGTGCTTACAAATAACTCTTACTAACTCTCAACAGGTTGATCTTCAAAACAAATGATTTGATCTGCTCATCTAGCTACCCAAATGACAAAATAATAATGTACAAGTTGAAGGAGAGGCTTTAAGGTCCAAATATTTGCTCTGTATTGGAAATCAGGAGACCTGGGATATGATACTATTTTTTGTAACACTGTCATCTCTGGTAAACTAGGCTATTTGGGCATGTGTATGGACTTGGCCAGAGCTCCTATTTTTTAGTAAGAATTAATGGTTCCTTTCTATATCTTTACACAATTATCTCCTCTGAATAAATATGAAAAACTCAATAGAAATGTTTTGATAAGTGGTTTATCTCACATAGAAATGAACCATTCTTGAGATGCACAGGAGAGATACAGGACTGGAGAAATGTTCTTTAAGTTTTTATGCAACAATTAAGAGTACAAAGGCATTGGGTACCTATTGAATTATCTGACGACTACTCATGCATTCTTTCATATTGATTGAGCACTTACTCTGTACCAGCTGTTCTAGTTATGAAGAATTTTTTTAATCTCTGAAGTTTACTCGGATGATTTCATGATTAAGCATTAAAGTTTGAGATCTCATTCATCCAGTTTTGCCCTGTATATATATTGAAGACACAGGACAATGTTTTAATTCCTTGCTTTGCTTAGACAGACAAGACTGGCACACAGAATAGAGAGGAGTTAGGGGAGAAAAACCATTGGTATTACTTTTGGAAACACCATACATTCTTTGGTCTTTGGAGTCTGCATCTTTGAAACTAAAATAGGCCCACTTAGAGAAAAAGAATATGGACAAAGAATAAAAAAAACAGATTCAATCACTCCCACATCCCTCTGGGGACCTATTCTTTAAAGACTTGATGATTTCTTCATACAGGGACTCCAAATGACACAATGACACAGCTGGAGTATTCTGCCTCAATTATGAAAATGATTATAATGTTTTCAAATGATTGTTAATGATACAGGATAAAGGTTAACAGCTCATCAATATAAGATTTCCAGCTGAAAAGCTAGAGCTTTCCAAAGAAAATGTGTAATTTTTTTTTCATTTAGCTTGATCTCAAGAGGCAAAAATCTTTTGGAAACAAATTAAATTTGCTATTAGCAGTGCTAGATAAAACTATTATTCTCTTAGTAAGCTCTAGTGCAAAAGTTGATAAAAATAAAATAAAATTGTAAATAAAAAATTCAAGGGAAATCCTAAATGCACCTCTTCAATAAGCCATGATGGGAAAAATAAAGGTATTTCACTTTTCACATTTCAAAATAAGATTTTACAAACACTGGTGTTGAGTAATTTAGATCAGTGTTCCTTAAGCTAGTCATCAAATACAGATATTATTTTCCAAATGAGTGGTTTCCAGACTTCCAAATTTTATAGACAGCTGAACTTTTTTTTTCCCCCAATTGGGAACACTTTTGCTTCAGACTTTTATTTTTTTAACTAAGGGCATTAAAAAAACAAAACCTATTTTTCTAGCATTACCTCTTTATAAAGGAAATTATATTTGAAACCTCCAAAGCAGAAAGAACATAATCATAGTAGAACTTGGCAAAATACTTATTAAGTTAAAAACTTTGCCTACTGGAAGATGCCCATATCCAGAAATTACAAATAACTTACCCAAGATCTAGTTCAATAACTTACCCAAGCTAGTTACTACAAGATAGAGACTGGCACAGGTAAATATTCAGTACGTGTTAGTTGTTGCATAGAACCCAGGACTCTGTCTTCTAACTTGGTAACTAATTTCCATACACATTACACAGAGATATTCAGAGTGTGCTTTCGTTTCTAGTTCTGTCTGCAAACTTGCAGTTTCTCAGGCCATTTGCTGCAATGTAATCCTTCCTCTCCATATTCCAAGTGTCTCAAGGGCAGATCTTCTAGTGCTGGGGTTTCCCAACTATTTTTGTAAAGGAGACAAGGAGTAGCAATGTACTTCAGCACATGCTTTATGCTAGTGGCTTTCATTCCTGATAGAATTTCAGAATCACCTGGGAAGCTTTCAATAAATACAAATGTGTGGTTCCAATTCTCAGAGATTCTGATATAATTGCTCTGGGGAGGAGACCAGGTATGACTATTTTTTAAACTCTCCAGTATATTCTAAGGTATTGCCAGGGCTGAAATGCACTGCTTTAAGTAGTTTTGCACCTTCCCTGTTTTCTTTCCCAGTTTCTCACTTTCCTGCATAAAACCTACTGAAATTACAACAGCAAAATATGTGCAGCCATGTTTGATATGGTTCTTGGTTTGGAGAACTTTTTAAAATTGTGATACAAGCAGACTGGCTTCTTTAAAGATGCATTTTTTAATATGAAGCGATTTTGAGAACAGGTTTAAACAAGTGATTTAGTACTAAATCAGGAATAGGGCCTTTATATAATGAAGCCGGAGTGGTGTGTGATAGAGAGAGAGCAATAGAAATTCTGTTTGATGCTATGACTAGTGGGTCAAGGGTAATCTCAGCAGAAAAAATAAAAGCAGCTGAATTTTACACACTAACTGGAAGATGTTAAGGAAATAATTAACACCTTCCAGCTGTGCGGCTTAGGGCCAGACATTTACTAAAGATCTCCAGACAACACTAGAGTTAAAAGAAAGTTATCAATCTCTTCTCTGGATATGGAGAAAAATAATGTTTAGATTAGTTCACAGTTGGTAAACTGTGCCAACTGTGCTTAGGAATCAGGCTGATACTAGGGGCACCTGCGTGGTTCAGTTGACTCCTGGTTTCTGGTCAGGTCTCAGGGACCCTGGTTTGAGTCCCACCTCAGGCTCCGTGCTCAGCAGGGAGTCTGCTTCTCTCCTTCTCCCCCTGCCCCTCCCCCTGTTCACACATACACACCCTCTTTCTAAAATAAATAAATAAATAAATTTTTTAAAAGAATCAGGCTGATATTCAGCTGTAAAACATTGTATGGCCAAACCAAGTGTTAAGATATTTTAAAAAATGAATTTCTTGGGGTGATATCATTGGTACTAGTAGAGTAAAATAGTTCAAAAAGCTTGTCCTCCATAAAAGTCATGAGATCACTGGCAAACATTGTCAAAATCAACATTTTCAGAACTCTAGAAATTAACCAAAGGCTTGAAGGTACCTGGGAAGCATTTATTTTTTTTAAAAGGCTAACTATTGGTAAATCAGTGAGCTTTATCAGATTTTAGCTTCCCCTATTACTATGAAAACTTCCAGAAGTGTATTTGAAAACCAACACTGGAAAATCACAGTGAAAATCAGCAGCCTTACAGCCACTGGAGGAGGAATAATGGGGTTGGATCCCACTGAAAGCCTCATTTGGAGAGAACTGTCATTAATTGATCTATCTGGTCATTCCCTGGAAGAGCCCTCTCAACCCTCTTGTCTCACAAGTCTTGTCTTTATTGGACTGGACTTGGACCTTTCCTACTGTAAACAGTCTATTCTCTGGGGCATTTGCTGAAAATAATCAGTGGCAATTGTTTAACATCACTGCTGCCCAAAGTGGTAGATAACAGAGAAATTTTTAAAAGGCTAACCAAAAAGCCTAAAATGAAAAGCACAATAAGCTGTCCAAATGGGGTTTTAAAAACTCTGACATATTCCTGGGAATCTAGAAGCCTTAATTCTCACTTCTGGCTGAACTTGAGGCTCTGCACAAGCAGGATGTAAAGGTTAATACAGAGTTCTCAACTCCCAAGTGACTGAAAGCATTTCCAAACATGTACACAGTGACTTTTGCTAAACCTGGGAGACTTACTTATTCCAAGTGTTTAAGAACAGTTGTCTAGTCATTAGCTGACTAGTTAGCTAACTAAGCAGAGACTTCATTGGCCACACATGACAAAATACAGATTTTACAGAATTAGTTCAGAAAATTCACCAAAGAAACAATATACCAAAAATTTAAAAAACTTGGTAAGGAAGGAGAAACTGATTCCCAGAGTTACCACATTATATTATTTAAAATGTTCACTTTTTGGGGGTGCCTGAGTGGCGCAGTCATTAAGCGTCTACCTTCGGCTCAGGGCGTGATCCCGGCGTTATGGGATCGAGCCCCACATCAGGCTCCTCCGCTATGAGCCTGCTTCTTCCTCTCCCACTCCCCCTGCTTGTGTTCCCTCTCTCGCTGGCTGTCTCTAGCTCTTCAAATAAATTTTTTAAAAAATAAAAATAAACAAAATGTTCAGTTTTCAACAACAACAACAAAGAAATAGGTAAAGAAACAAGAAGTATTATCCATACAAGGTGGGGGAGTAGTAAATAGAAACTGTCCTCAAGGTAGCCAAGACTTTGGGTTTAATAGGCAAAGACTTTAAATAAGCTGTTTTTTAAACATCTCAAAGAAAAAAAAAGTCTAAAAAACTAAATGGAAGTGAGAGAACTATGTCTCACTAAATATGAAATAGCAATAAAAAATAGAAATTATAAAAAAACGAATTCTAGAATTGAAATATATAATAACTAAAACGAAAAATTTGCAAGACGGGCTCAACAGTTTATTTGAGCAGTGGGAAGAATCAGACAAAGTGAAAGTAGATTGATTTTATTCAGTCTAAGCAAACAGGAAGAAAAAGAAACAGAGCCAGAGTCCTGTGGGACAATACCATTCATACCAACATACAAATGACACGACTCTCAGAAGGAGAGGAGAGAAAAAAAGGAGAAGAAAGAATATTTGATTGAATAATGGCCAAATTATTTACACATCACAAACAATGAAAAAAATTGATCTGCACATCTAAGCAGCTCAATAAATTCTAAAAAGGATAGACTGAAGGAGATCCTCACTAAGACATATCACAATTAATCTGTTAAAAGACAGGGACAAAGAGAATCTTGAAAGCATCAAAAAAGGAGTGACTCATCACAGAAAGTGCTTCTATAAGATTAGTAGACAATATCTCATCAGAAACAACAGATATCAGGGGCGCCTGGGTGGTTCAATCGTTAAGCATCTGGCTTCAGCTCAGGTCATGATATCAGGGTCCTGGGATCGAGCCCCACATCAGGCTCCCTGCTCAGCGGGAAGCCTGCTTCTCCCTCTCACACTCCCCCTGCTTGTGTTCCCTCTCTCGCTGTCTGTCTCTGTCAAATAAATAAAATCTTTAAAAAAAGAAAAGAAACAACAGATAACAGAAGACAGTGCTATGGTATAATTACAATGCTGAAAGAAAAGAGGTAACTCTGCCAGCAATGACCTCTATATTCAGAAACACTCTCCTCCAAAAATGGAAAAATTGAGGCATTCCCAGATAAACAAAAACTGAGAAGTTTGTCACGAGTAGACCTTCCCTCCAAGAAATACTAGAGTCCTTTAGTCAGATATAAAAAGACATGAGACACTAACTCAAATAAAAAAGGAAGAAATAAAGACCATAGGAAAGGTAACAATGTAGGTTAATGTAAAATAGAGTATAAATGTATTTTCTGTTACTCTTGTTTTCTAATCTGATTTAAAAGACCACTTCATAAAGCAATAATTATAAATCTGTGTTGATAAGTACACCATGTGTAAAGATGTAATTAATATGACAAAAATCCAAAAGAGAAGGGAAAAATGGACCTATATAGGAGTAGAGATTTTGTATGATATTGAAATTAAATTGGTGTTAATCCTACATGGATTGTTACAAATTGCCAATTGTAAATTCCAGGGTAACCACTAAGAAGGTAACTGAAAAAAATGTAGTAAGAGAAATGGCAAAGGAATTAGAAAGACATAAGATGTATAGAAAACAAAAATAGCAGATGTAAATCTTACCTTACCAGTAATTTAAACTAAATGTCAATGAATTAAACACATCAACTAAAAGACAGAGATTAGCAGAATCATTAAAAAAAAAAAAAGATCCAACAATACACTACTTAGAATACACAAAATTTTTTTCCTTTAAAAAAGAAACCTTTTGTTTTTTAGAATTTTAGGTTCACAGCAAAACTGAGCAGAAGGTACAGAGATTTATCATATACCTGCACCCCACACACATGCATAGCCTCCCCCACAATCAACACCCAGCACCACAGTGGCACATTTGTTACAACTGATGAAGCAATACTGACACATCTTTATCCTCCAGAATCCATTTACTTTAGGGTTCACTGACAGTGTTGTACCTTCTAAGGGTTCAGACAAATATATAATGACATGTATCTACCACTACAGTATACTTCAGAGTCGTTTCACTGCCCTAAATATCCTCTGTGGTCCAAGTTTATTCCTTTGGATTACTGAGTAATATTCCACTGTAGGGTTATGCAACTCACTTTTACATGCACCTGCTGATGGGTATTTATTTGGATTGTTTCCGGTTTTCTTTATTTAAAGGGGTTTTTTAATTTAAATTCAATTAATTAACATATAGTGTATTATTAGTTTCAGAGGTAGAGGTCAGTGATTCATCAGTCTCACATAACACCCAGTGCTCATCATATCACATGCCCTCGTTAAAGTCCATCACCCAGTAACCCCCTCCTCTCACCCCCCTCCCCTCCAGCAACCCTCAGTTTGCTTCCTATGATTAAGAGTCTCTTATGGCTTGTCTCTCTCTCTGATTTCATCTTGTTTTATTTTTCCCTCCCCTCCCCTATGATCCTCTGTTTTGTTTCTTCACTCCATATGAGTGAAATCATTCAATTTTCTTTCTCTGACTGACTTATTTCCCTTAGCATAATACCCTCTAATTCTATCCACATCATTGCAAATGGCAAGATTTCATTTTTTGATGGCTCAGTAATATTCCATTGTGTGTGTGTGTGTGTGTGTGTGTGTGTGTGTGTGTGTGTGTGTGTGTGTGTGTGTGTGTGTGTGTGTGTGTGTGTGTGTGTGTGTGTGTGTGTATACTTCATCTTTATCCATTCATCTGTTGATGGACATCTAGGCTCTTTCCATAGTTTGGCTATTGTGGACTTCGCTGCTATAAACATCGGGCACCCCAGGTACCCTTTCAGATCACTACATTTGTATCTTTGGGGTAAATACCTAGTAGTGCAATTGCTGGGTCATAGGGTAGCTGTATTTTCAACTTTTTGAGGAACTCCATACTGTTTTCCAGAGTGGCTACACCAGCTTGCGTTCCCACCAACAATGTAAGAGGTTTCCCCTTTCACCGCATCCTTGCCAACATCTGTCGTTTCCTGCATTGTTAATTTTAGCCATTCTGACTCGTGTGAGGTGGTATCTCACTGTGGTTTTGATTTGTATTTCCCTGATGCTGAGTCACGTTGAGCATTTTTTCATGTGTCTGTTGCCCATTTGTATGGCTTCTTTCAAGAAAATTCTGTTTATGCCTTCTGCCCATTTCTTGATTGGATTATTTGTTCTTTGGGTGCTGAGTTTAATAAGTTCTCCATAGATTTTGAATACTAGCCCTTTATTTGATAAGACATTTACAAATATCTTCTCCCATTCTGTCGGATGTCTTTTGGTTTTGTTGACTATTTCCTTTACAGAACTAGAAAAAGAAGAGCAAACTAAACCCAGCACGAGAAGGTTGGAGATTATAAATATTAAAATGCAGATTAAAGGAAATAAACATAAAAAATAGAATTAACAAAACCAAAGTTGGTTCTTTGAAAAGATCAACGAACTTGACAAAAATGTCACAAGACTGAACAAGAAAAAAAAAGACCCAAACTTTTAAATTCAGAAAATGAAATAGGTCATTACTAAAGATCTTATAGAAATAAAAAGGATTATAAGAAAATACTATGAACAACTGCATGCCAACAAATGAGATAACCTAGATGAAAGGGATAAATTCCCAGAAACACACAAACTATAAAGTTATTTAGAAGAAACAGAAAATTTGAACAGACCTAGTATAAGCAAAGAGATTTAACCAGGAATTAAAAAAAAAAAAATCCCCCCAAACAGAAAAGCCCAGGACCAGATGGTTTCCCTGCTGAATTCTACTAAACATTTTTAAAAAGAATTAACACATCTTTTCCAAACTCTTCACAAAAAATAGAAGAGAGGTGAAACTTCCTACTTCTTTGTATGGAGCCAACATTACCCTGGTACCAAAGTCAGATAAAAATATCACAAGAAAAGAAAACTACAGGGAGTGATATTAGAAAGATGGTGGAATAGGAAGACCTAGACCCTTCTTCCTACATAAACACATCAATTCAACGGCAATGCATGGAAAAATTCCCCTTGAGGGAAATCCAGAAACTAATTGATAGCCTTCGGCATCCTGAGTGGAATACGAAACCAGACTCATCAAAGCTGGTAGGGAGATTCAGAACATCTTACCAGAATATCTACCCCTGGCACAGCAACATACAATTAGGCAGAGATCCCTTAACTCCCAGCTTCTGCCAGGGGAGGGAAGGAATTGGTGCGAGTATCCAGTGCCCCAATTTTTCTAAGGGTATTCTCCAGGGGACTGTCTTCTGTTTTGCCAATCTTGGATCTCAAACAGTCCGCCACAGTCTAAGTGCCCGAGAGAGAACAGATAGCTGCTTCCCCCGGCTCATCAAAGAGTGAGCAGACAAAAACCACAGCTGACTGCTTCTTCCAGGGGAGTGCAAGAGTTGCTCTGCTGTCTAATGCCACAACTCTTCTGGGGGCTACCCAAAGGACTGGCTTCTGACTTGCCTGCCTTGGAGTGCTGATGATACCTGGCATAATCTTGCTGTACAGAAACTAGTAAGAACAGGGTTGGAGATTCGGGATGGCATTCACTGTAGTACCTCCCCTCCAAGTTCAGCACAGAGTGAGTGAATGAAAAAACCCAGATCCCAGCTTCTTCCCAGAGAGGGAAAGAATTAGAGTGAATGTCCATAATGCAATTTCCCGAGAAATGCCCAAGGAATTGACTTTAGTCTTGGTTGTCCTGGTGCAATGATAGAACTTGGCATACCCTAGATGCCTGGCAGTTGCAAAGAACAAAGAAAGTGGGCTGGACTAGAACATGGGTTTCCCAGAATCTCTGGTTGAGAGTTTCCCAGAATCTCTGGTTGAGCTAATTGGTAAAGCTTTCTCTAGTACAAGGCCAGTCTGTGAAGACTGGGAGGGGTACCTGCTTTTTCTAATGCACAAGAGTCAAGAAAAATGAAGAACTGGGCAAAGATGTAAAGAATATATAGGGGTTCCTGGGTGGCTCAGTCAGTTAAACATCCAACTCTTGATTTCTGTCTCAGGTCACAATCTCAGGGTCCTAAGATTTAGCCCCACATCCAGGTCTACACTCAACAAGGAGTCGGCATAAGATTCTCTCCCTCTCTCTCTAACCCACCCCTGCACTGTTCACACTTAAAAAAAAAGAAAAGAATAGAATAAAGAAATTTTGAAACTCAACATCAGAAAGACAAACAACTTAATTTTTGAAATAGGCAAAGGGATTGAGTAGATATTTTTCCAAAGAAGATATACCAATGGCTAATAAGCACATGAAAAGATACTTAACATTATTATTCATTAGGGAAAAGTAAATCAAAACGACGAGATAACACATCACACCCACCAATTATAACCAAAAGATGGATGATAACAAGTGTTGGTAAAGATCTGGAGAAATTGGAACTCTTACACCTTGCTGGTAGGAATGTAAAATGGTGCACCACTTTTGGAGATGGATTGGCAGTTCCTCAAAATGTTAAACATAGAGTTACCATATGACCCAGCAACTCTCCGCCTAAGTATATCATCAAGAGCATTCAAAACGTGTACAAGAATATTCAGAGCATTATTTATAATAGTTAATAAGTGAAAACAATCCAAATATCCATCAATTGATGACAGATAAGCAAAATAAGGTATAGAATGCCACAGAATATTACTTGGCCATAAAAAAGGAATGAAGCACTAATACCAGTTACAACATGGTTGAACCTTGTCAACTTTATGCTATACGAAAAGCCAGACCAAAAGACCACATATTGATGAATTTCTTAATACAAAATGTCCAGAATAGACAAATTCTTAGAAACACAAAGTAAATTAGTTGTCGCCGGGAGTTGGAGGAGTGCATACAGGACTGCTAATGGATAAGGCAGGGTCTCTCTCTCTGGTTTCAAAAATGTTCTGAAATTAGATGGTGGTGATGGTTGCAAAATTTTGTGAATATACTAAATCCAGGTTGTAGATATTATGGCATATGAATTACATCTCAGTATAAAGAAAAAATAAATCTTACTTGGAGTAGTTTTTTACTTCCAGAAAAGTTGTGAAGATACTACGGAGTTCCCATATATTCTAAATCCTATTGTCTATGATTAACAACTTCTATTAGTATTAGTATTTGTCACAGCTAATGAACCAATATTGATACATTATTATTAACTAAAGTCCATACTTACTAAGATTTCCTTGGTTGTCACCTAATGTCCTTGTTAAGGTACCACATTAAATTTAGTCATCATGTCTCTTTAGCGCTCTCTTTGCTGTGACAGTGTCTTAGATTTCTCTTATTTTTGATGACTCCAATAGTTTTGAGGTGTGCTGTTATGTGCTTTGTAGAATGTCCCTCAATTAGGATTTGTCTGATGTTTTTCTCATGATTAGACCGAAAGTATGGGTTTTGGGGAGGAAGACGACACAGGCAAATGCTGTTCTCATCATATTGTATCAAGGGTATCATACTATCAATACAATTTTTCTCTGTTGTTGTTGATTGTCTGACTAAATTAGTATTTGACGAGGATCAGATTTTCCCACTATAAAGTTACTCTCCCACCCCTTCCATGCTGTTCTCTTGGAAAGGAAGTTACCATATGCAGGTCATACTTAAAATTTGGGGAGTTATAGTCCACCTCACATGTGGAATCTCTCCCTAAATTATTTAGAAATTATCTGTGAGAGATATTTATCTACAGTTTCTTATCTATTTGCTTATAAGCATTTATTTATATCAGCATGGACTCATGGATATTTTATTTTATATATATATATATATATATATATATATATTTTATAATCTAGTACTATTTTATTTTGTTGTTCAAATTGCCCCAGCTTTGGCCATTGAGACCTCTTTCTGTTGGTTCATTTGTCTCTTTGACATACTATTATTGTGTTTTTCCATTTGCCTGCTTTGTTTTTTGTTTATTAGCTCTTCTCTCCTCTCTGCACTACAGAATGCTTCCAGGCATCATCTTGTATGCCCCAGACCTAGAATCAGCCATTTCTTCAAGAGCCAGTGTTAAAATATTAAATACTCAGATACTCACTGGAAAACAGCTACTGTTCTGGGTCCTTTCATGCTGGCCCTTTGCCACCACCACCTAGTAACTAAAAGGTGAATGTCCTGCACAGGAGGAGGCCCAGGCACCCAAAATCCTATCCCAGTACAAGAGGTTGCATCAAGCATCTGTTCTGATTGGTCCATGCCGCTGCCAGACTGTTAAATATTTTGACTCTCATCCCTGCTTTACAGCTAGTGATTATTTTAATCTTTGCTTTCTTTAACTTGACTTATGCTTAGAAGAAATTGAGAAGAAGATGATGTTAGAAGTTAGTGTGTGCTATTTTCTTCCTAAAAAAAATGACTTTCTGTAGGATTCTGTAGTAATTTCTAGGATTACTTCTTTCAGATGATCTTATGTTTGCTTTTTTTTTAAAAAAAAAAAAGTCAATCTAAGGATCCAAGTTATCCTAAGAAGAAACATTCATCTTATCACAGGCTTCTTTTAAGAGAACGTAATTTGAGAAGACTTATTTCACTTAGGTCTTTTACCCTGATTCTATCTGATTGTTGAAGAGATCACAGGTGCATTTCCTTATTCCTCAGCTTTGCACAGCCCTACAACATTTGTACTGCCATTTAATTACTCCAACAGATTTATGTTTTGACATGATGTTGTCAGCTTATCTGGCACGGAGTGAGTCTTGGGCTACAGGCAGACAATTTTGCCGTCACATGGAGTGTTTAAGGGTGCTCTCACTAAGGATGTTGACTACTCTATCACATAGGCTCTGTTGATTGGGTGATTTGCTTTTGTGACAGTGTTATAAATGCTTATGTTTCTTCTGAATAATGGGGCACAAAGAGATGTATAATGGATTCCATTTCCCTTTTATCCTAGACTTCTAGTAGGCCATGAGTCAAATTTGTGATTCCACTATAGCCAGTGTGTAGAGTTTTACAGGATTAAATACTAGTGTGATATTGCCTTCCTGGTATTATTTTCTCTTTCATTTTTTCATTCATATTTAATTATATATCAAATATATAAACATAAATATATGACAGTATGCTATTTAACATTCTGGCTAAACTATGACCCAATCATCAGTCAGATGAATATTATTTAGGTGGTTATTACTTTCATTAAGTAAGCAGATTGAATCTCACATAATTATCATTCATGCCTTTATTTCTCCAATTTTGTTTCTGCTCTTACACTATTCTTTGCCATATTTAGCCCTCTTTCTGCTTATATATCACACTCCTTTGCCAATAAATCAAGAGAGAAGCCTGATACCAAGGTGATTTATATATTTAAATTTTGTTCTATTTCTCTTTGTTTTTATTCACTAGAGCTCAACAAGATAGAAACTGCATTCACTCAAGGAGTCAAACATCTGTCTTGTTAACACTAACCCAATTGTGTCATCAATTTTCTCTGTTGTGCTGTGCTTGATTAAACTATAAGAGCGAACTTTCCCTCAGTTTCATTTCAAGCCACTTGAAATCTACCTTGTATTTCAATGGACATGAATGACTTGAATGCCTAGATTCTTAAGATCAGCCCAAAAGAATTCTGTCTCTAACTTTGGCCATGATCACAGCACATAGCAAATATGTGCCATTTTTGCCTTGCAAGTAACCCCTTTCCTTCCTCTGTTAAAAGTAACCATATTTCCTCTAGGGCACATGTCCCATATGGTTTGGTTAGAGCTGCAACAGCTATCTACGCTTGGAAAACCCTTGTTCAAATGGGTGTCTAGGTAATACAATCCTGCATCTTGCAAAGGAACAGAGATAAATTTTAAAAAAATAAAGAGAGAAGATTTCTCTTCATAAGGAACCTCAAATATTATGCTGTGAATTTTGGCCTTTATCTTGTAGGTACCAGAAATCTATTGAAAGAGTTGAGCCGGGAAGTGCAAAGTTTATATGTTCTTTTTAGAGAAGTACTTCTGAAATTCATTTATTTGGTCATTGGGCATCTTCCATATGCCAGGCACTACTCTACATACTTGAGATATCACTGAAAAAAAACAACAAACAAAAATCTTCATTCTCATGAAGTTCATACTTTAGAAAAGGAAGATGGGACAATAAATAATAAACATAATATATCAGTAAATTATAGACTAGGGCACTTAGCGCTATGGAAAAAACAGAGCAAGGCAGGAGGGATGTGAAGTGCTGGGGAGAGAATTACAGATTGCGATTTAAAATAGGATGATTTACACAGAAGGAGTGAGCCATGGACATCTACAGGAGCGAGCATGCCAGGCAGGAAAGGACAGCCAGTAAAAGAGCCTGAAAGCAAATGCTTATCCAGAAGGACAAAAGAGAAAGGTCAGAAGTCATCTCCAGAAAAGTGTGAAAGTGAATGGGATAGACCAATGCTTCTCATACTTTCTTTTCCCCACTTTTTTACACTCTTCTCCTCCCAGAATCGATTTTTGCTTGCTTGGAACAAGATAACCGCCACTAAGAATGAGTGAACTAAAGAAATGTAGCATTACTGGCACGAAGCTGACACTGTCTTCTTCACGTGACACTTACAGCAGTTTCTCTCTGGGCACAATGGCAACTCTTAAAGGAAAAACTGATCGCACCAGTTGCTGAAAAATAGGCAACCATCCCAAACAATAAAATCACTATCACGGGTGTTGGACAAGTTGGTATGGCATGTGTCATCAGCATTCTGGGAAAGTCTCTGGCTGATGAACTTGCCCTTGTGGAGGTTTTGGAAGATAAACTCAAAGGAGAAATGATGGATATGCAACATAGGAGCTTATTTCTTCAAACACCTAAAATTGTGGCAGATAAAGATTACTCGATGACTGCCAACTCTAAGATTATGGTGGTGACTGCAGGAGTCCACCAGCCAGAGGTAGAGAGCCAGCTCGATCTGGTGCAGAGGAATGTAAATGTCTTCAAGTTCATTATTCCTCAGATAGTCAAGTACAGTCCTGATTGTATCATAATTGTGGTTTCCAACCCAGTAGATATTCTCAGATATGCTACCTGGAAACTAAGTGGACTTAGTGATTTAAGCACTGTGTGACTGGAAGTGAGTGTAGTCTGGATCCTGCTAGATTTCACTATTTTATGGCTGAAAAAATTGGCATTCGTCCCAGCAGCTGCCATGGATGGATTTTGGGAGAACATGGCGACTCAAGTGTGGCTGTGTAGAGTAGAGTGAATGCGGTAGGTGTTTCTCTCCAGGAATTGAAACTAGAAACAGGAACAGACAACAACAGTGCAAATTGGAAGGAAATGCATAACATGGTGCTTGAAAGTGTGTGTGAAGTCATCAAGCTAAAAGGATATACCAACTGGACTACTGGATTAAGTGTAGTTGATCCTATTAAAGCCATGTTGAAAAATCTATCCAGGATTCATCCAGTGTCAATGATGGTGAAGGGAATGCATGGCATGGAGAACGAAGTCTTCCTGAGCCTTCCATGTATCCTGATTGCTCAGGGATTAACCAGTGTTATCAACCAGAAGCTAAAGGATGATGAGGTTCCTCAGCTCAAGAAAAGAGCAGATACCTTATGGGACATCCAGAAAGATCTAAAAGACAGGTGACTTCTGGCTTCTCGGCTGTAGATATTTAAAACTACAATGTGATTAACTATGAGCCTTTAGTTTTTCATCCATATACGTGGATCACAGTTTATCTTCCTAAATATGTGAATCTGGGCTCATAGAATCAAAGCCCATACTTGGTTTAATGCTTGCAATATGAGCCCTTGAACAAATAAAATTAACTATCATAGTGAGAAAGAAAGAAAGAAAGAAAGAAAGAAAGAAAGAAAGAAAGAAAGAAAGGAAGGAAGGAAGGAAGGAAGGAAGGAAGAAAGAAAGAAAGAAAGAAAGAAAGAAAGAAAGAAAGAAAGAAAGAAAGAAAGAAAGAAAGAAAGAAAGAAAGAAAGAAAGGAAGGAAGGAAGGAAGGAAGGAAGGAAGGAAGGAAGGAAGGAAGGAAGGAAGGAAGAAAGAAAGAAAGAAAGAAAGAAAGAAAGAAAGAAAGAAAGAAAGAAAGAAGGAGGGAGAGAGGGAGGGAAAGAAATGTAGCATTATTGCCAGGAGGCAGCATTTATGAATTTCTCGCAGTCATTAGATTCATGGTCATGAATCTAAAGGATAACCATTCAGGATGGCTGTATGTTTTTTCTACTCATACTCAGCTATGTGGGTCAAAGCATGGAGTAAGCAGAGGTTCTATTTAACCCATGCTGTGGTTCACCAAACAAGAACAACAAACCTGAGAGGAGCAAAAGAATTAAAGCTATAGTCAAGGAAGGGATTATAATGTTTAACCATGGAATGCAAAGTGGATGAGCAAGAAGAAAGAATGTCAAGGGGATGGAAGCCAATGGAAAGGCGTTTAAATCAATGAATTGAAGTGCTGGTGAATGAAAGGGTATTTGAGGTTTTGCTTCTGGAAGGGCTGAGAGAAAAGTAGAAGCTGGTGGTCTGAGGATAGAATATATGAAATTGAATGTAAGGAAAGTTTACAGAACTGATAATATCAAGGTATGGAGTGTGACCACAGTGCTGAGTAGCAGAGGCAGGGGCAGGGACAGGTCAAGTATCTCTTCTGATATCAACCTGGGGAGGGCAGGAAGAGGACACCTCATTACTTCAGGGTGAAGGTGGAAGTCCAGGCTCCCCATGTGGTCTCCACTGGCCCGAGGGTTGAGACTTGTTAGTGTCCTGTGAGGATACTGCTCCCTGCTCCCTGCCCAGTTTTTTAGGACACTACCCCCGTGGCAGGAGGAGTGTGGTTTGGCGACTCTCCTAATAGCCCAGTGAGTGTAGAAGTCTAGGTTCCCATTTAGCCTTTGCTGATCTGGGTGGGGTGGGGATAAGATCTGTGATCTAGTTTAGAATAGAGTGGTTATATTCTAAAAACGTTCTGTTTTATAAGGCTGCCAATTTTCTGGCCCTTTGGTTAGTGATAGAAGGCTTTGTTGAGTGTTTTATTGTTGTTGTTTTGCCTTTTTTCATCTCGCAGAGGGGTAATGATGGTTGTAGCCACTGAGAGAGTTCAGAGTTTTTAATGACCAAACTGGGTAATACAAGAGTTTCTTTAGAATCTGAAGAAAGAAAAGGAAGGGGAGATGTGGCCCTCTGAGAATTACAGGTATCTGCAATAACGATCAGTTCCTAGTGTCAAGATTTCGTCAAAACTCACCCTCAGACATCAGTACTAGGGCAAACTGTGTGCCAGAATAACCTGGTTGAAAAGGAAACAGATGACATCCTGGCCTCCCATAAGGTGTTTGGGAAAGACTGCCCAGCAATGTGATTGGAGAAGTACTTCCTACACCCCTTACCAGGTACAAGTGGATGCAACCATTTTTTGAAATTTTCTGGAACTCTGTGAAGCTCACCAGTATCCAGGTCCATTAAACTCCAATGGAGTGAGGAAAAGGATAGAAAAGACCAACAACTCGAGGGTTTGCTTACAGAGTAGCCTATAACAGAGCTAAAATGGCAGCAGAGTCTAGAAGTTGAAGTAGGATGGTTGAATTTAAGCCATAAATCTGTTATGCAGACTATCTAGTTACATTAAAATATTCATGGTATAACAGCAATTGTTTTTATTCAAAAGAAGATACAATGTGGAATTAATTATATGTTAATCATTTAAGTGCAACAACTCATTTCCCTCAAAATGGACACTTTACTCACAGTAAGATAAACAACTGATTTTTCCCAGATCCACACCCGTCTCTCCCTGCAACACATACCACTGTCTATTAACCGGTTGAGCCCTTCTACCCTACCATAATCTGTCACTGGATGTGAGCTGCCCCAGGAAGAATGTGAATCAGGCCATGCAACTCTCTTCAGGAAAAGTAAACCCCCAAAGAGCTGACAGCTGGGTCATTAAGTCCTTCCCTGAATGGGATCTGGGTAGTACATCTACCTCCATGTTTACCAGAAATAGGATATCGATAAAGGCTGGTTCAATGAATGAAACCAGTAAAGCATCAAATAAGTCCATGACAGTGCAAGCAAGGTAACTGGCTTTATTTCAGCTTTCGTTAAATTTTCCGAAAAAATTACTATAATTTTATAAAACATTTTCCTCAGTTGGATTATTTAATCTTCCATTAGCCAATTAACATTTCATATTGAGCACCTTGTTCATAAGTATGTGAAGACCTATAGGAAATACAAAGAGAAATAGAGAGTTGGTTCCTCCATTCAACCATAGTAAAATCTTATTTTCCAGACTATATCCGGCCTGCATAAACATCTCATAGAATATTAGAATCTGATGGTCCAAAATTAGTAGAAAAGAGAGATCACTAATTTGAAGTAGGATACTTTTATCTTACTACTAAGGGAATGGAGTCCAGAAATACAAAGTAACATATTAAAACACCAAGGTTATGGTTCACAATTATATCTGGATTGATTCATCTCTTTCTATGAGTGGGGTATCAAAAAAGAAATTTATGATTTCTAATTTCATAAGGTTAAGTAAAACACAAAACATAGTTAATGGAACATGAAATGATATGCTTATATTAATTATTAAACTGATTTTAGGTGGTAAAACAGATCAGAATTCAGATCCCTTCATTGCCCACTGTTATATATTTTTATCTGCATGTTACTTTATTCCCCACTGTTATATAGTGACTTTGAACTATTAATGTTGATTTTTTTTTGTTCACTTGTCTCTGTAGATTTCAGTTAATATATGTTGCTATATAAAATCTTTTAGGTGAACAGGATAGCAACCCACTTATCCAGAGACTTCTTGGTGAAGACAAATAATATAAAAATAACAAAAAGAACATCTGGAGAACTGGGTTCTTGCTCCCAAATCTTTCAATAGCTGGGTTACCCTAAACAAGATCCATCATTTTTTCAATTTCCTGTTTGGCTAAAGGAACATTAAAACTCCTGTGAAGCCCCACTTTATTTTTGCTTTTGTTGCCTATGCTTTTGGTGTCATATCCAAGAAAACATTGCCAAGGCCAATATCAAGAAGCCTTTTTCCTGTTTTCTTCTAGGCGTTTTACAGTTCAGGTCTTAGGTTTAACTCTTTAATCCATTTTGAGTTGATTTTTGTGTTGTGTAAGATAAAGGTCTAATTTCATTCTTTTGCATGTAAACATCCAGTTTTCCCAACATCATTTGTTGAAGAGACTGTCCTTGTCAAAGACCAGTTCACTATGCACGGGTGGATTTATTTGGGAGCTCTCTATTCTGTCCCATCAGTCTGTATGTCTTTTTGCCAGTACCATGCTGTTTTGATTATCGTAGTTTTGTAATAGATTTTGAAATTAGGAAATATGCCCAGTTTCTTTTGTATACCAATCATACCTCAAAAAACCTGTTAAAAAACTCTTATGAAGTATGACTTTTTTAAACTCTAAGAAATATTTGAAGGGCTCATTTATGACATGGTTTAAACTTATTCTGTGTGCTTCTATAGGAAAGAGCCCAGATCAAAGTTACAAGAAGGCTGTGTCAGCTCACTAAGGAAGAATTTTCTAATATACAAAATGTCCAATAAATCTGTTTGCCTCGGATATAATAGTCTCCCTATCACTTCAAGATTCAACAGACTGAATATTTGTCTGCAAAGTTTTTGAGAGTATTCTTGCATATCCAGGAATGTTGGATTAGAGAACCTCAAAATTTATTTGTAAATCTAAGTATGTACAGTTCTTTAGAAAACAAATTGACTATTCTCTGTAGAACGACTTCCACTGCCTGCTCCTTAGCTAGTAAACGCTTTCTGAGTTATTAATTGAATGTTGGAGCTTGTCATCTTTGTTATTTTTTTAATTTTCTTAAACATTTTATTTAAATTCAATTAACATATAATGTATTATTGGTTTCAAAGGTACACCCTGTGATTCATCAGTTTTATATCCCCAGTGCTCATGACATCACACGTCCTCCTCAATGTCCATCACCCAGCTACCCCATCTTTGTTATTATATAGAATAGGCTACTCTCTCCTAGTAAGTCCATTTGGGGAACTTAAAGTCTCTGAGGAACACCCACAGTATGGGGCAGACACTAGCAGGGAAATACCAAGTTTTATTCAAATAAAGATGAGGGTCAAGGGACCTCTAGCCTTGTGCTTATTAGTCTGCTTTCTCCCTTGTCAAATGAAATAGTACATTCTCTGCTGATTCCAAGACTTTTGTCAGAGTGAAATAAATATTTTATAAGTGAAAAATGCTATATGTATATATAAAATTATTATTCGACATCATTATATGATATCCACGCAAGTGCCATCTCTGACACTAGAGACTTCAATCTGGCAAACATGAGAAAACCAATCAATCAATGGAGCTCTTTGACATCCATTAACAGCAGATCGGAGCCTTCTATATCAATAGCCTTCATTTGAGAAAGCCTTAGCAAAAATAATTTTATGGGGCTAGGAATGGAGTGAGATTTCATTAAGCATTCTTTAAAGAAAGCCACATAAATTAAAATTAGGTACAAACTACTTAAATCCATTCAAAGTAGAATGGTAGAAACAAAGATGGTATCATAGTATACATAGCAGTTTCATTAAACTCATTCAGCCCAGCCATCTGTTTTGTTTACATGCTGGCAAATTACCAAACTAAGGTTTTCACTTTTTAGTCTATTATTTCATGTAAAACTCTGTTCTAGTCGGTATGACTGGGATGAGGGGAGTGGGGCTTACACTTATTTCTCCACCGAATGCTTTATATCTTATTTCCTCTTAAGAAGATGTGGAAGAAGAGCACAGGTACCCACAAAACAGTGTTTCAAGGACTTCATCTTAGAAAAGGAAGAGTGAAAGACACACCAGTCATATTTAGTGTTAGATGTCGAATATATTTTGATTTAAAGTACACCATAAATCAAGGGTAACTCTGTATTCATTTATCAGATTTCTAAGAATTATTCATTCTGTCACCCTAAGACAGAATTCTTCAGACAATAATAATCAGACCCTCACTCTTCTAACCGGACCCTGGGGGAAAATAAGAGAATGGTGAAAAAAACACAAGAGCCTTCTTATGGATAAGAAGGATGGGCAACAATAGTGGGGCTAAGGAAGGTAGGAAGCACTATAAGAAGAATGATCTTCATACAGGCAGGCAGTGAGGATTTTGCTTGTTAAAATGTTTTAAAAACCCAAGTTCAGCCTCATAACTTCCCAAATAAGAGCAAGCCAAGCAGAATCCCATGGAAAGCTGGCAATGGTCAAGGGTTAGTCTCTAGATGGGTCATAAAGATCATACCCCTTATCAACCATACGCATCCTAAGGGAAAGTACCTAAACAGTAAGGTTATCTAAAATGAGCAGCAGAAAAGCAGGAGGCGGATGTAACAAGACATTGGCAATTGGTATAATTATGTTTTATAACATCTAGATTTTCTCTTTCTCTCCCACCTCTTTTCCCCCCTTCCTTCCCTCCCTCCCCTTCCTTTCTCTTCCTCTCTTTTTTCCCTTCTTTTTCTCCTTCCTTCCTTCCTTCCTTCCTTCCTTCCTTCCTTCCTTCCTTCCTTCCTTCCTCCTGTCGTCCTTCATCTCCTCCTCTTCCTCCTGGATATATAATGTAGGCAGACTAGAGATAATTTGATGAGCTGGTCCTTATTTTTTTAATTGGTTCATAAGCTTTTCCTCAATACCTCCAGTAAGAAACTTATCTACATAGTTTCCATGACTTTCTATAAGATTAACCATTTTTAAATATTGTGGAAAATCCTTAAATATTATAATTTTGTTAACAATGCAACTATTTTTCCCTACTTTATCATGCTGACAATTCCATAAGGAGGGCTTATTTTAAGTGAAATAGATCATTATAATAGGCTCAAATTATTTGGGTGATTCCATTATGTTCAAACATTTCCAAAACTGAAATTTATTTTTCAGTGTGAATAATGGTACTAAGCAAACAACAATACACCAAAACAATTACTTAATGAAAATCATAATTTGGGTTGTCATCATTTTTTTTTAACTTCCAAGTGCTCAATTACCTCAAATAGTTATTTCTGAGAAATGAATTTAAAAAGTGAGACTACAGGGGCCCCTAGGTGGCCGAGTTAGTTAAGCGTCAACTGTTGGTTTCAGCTCAGGTCGTGGAGGTGTGGGGTCCTGGGGTCAAGCCCCAGGTCAGGCTCCTTGCCGAATTGCTGGAGTCTGCTGGAGTTTCTCTCTCCCTCTGCCCCTCCCCTGCTCTCTCTCCCCCTCTCTCTAATAAATAAATAAGTCATAAAATAAAATAAAATAAAATAAAATAAAATAAAATAAAATAAAATAAAATAAAATAAAATAAAATAAAATAAAATAAAATAAAATAAAATAAAATAAAATAAAATAAAATAAAATAAAATAAAATAAAATAAAATAGTCACATGTGGAATAATAGAAGTCCCTACTTTTATTTCCTGCTTAATTATTAAAGAAACTATTAAAATTAAATAAGTACATGAGCTAAGAAAGCCTAATAGAAATATAAAATGGCAAGATCAAAGAAGCCAAAATAAAAATAGGAAAAATGTAATGTGGAAAAAATAAAATAAAAATTAGAATAGCAAAGAACAATGAAGATAAAAATGTTAAATAATATAAAGTATTATTGTACAAAATAAAAAAGCAAGAAAACTACATTACCAATAAAAGTAACTGAAACAATACAGAAGGACAGATAAATAAAATCTAAGAATAAATGACCAATAAAATGTAAGAGTAAATGTAGAATAAGGCAAAATAAACTAATAAAAGATTTTATTTATTTTTGTGAAGAAGTAATTCAAAGTGACATTCCAAGGCGAATAAGCAAGGATGGGGGCATTCAAACGGATCAAACCGATTCCCTTGGCCTGAGGCAGAAGCAGGTAAGAGGCAAGTTTTTCATCTAATTTCAAAAGTATCTTTAGGATCTCTCTCAAGTGACTCCTAAGAATGAAAGTCCCCAGCGGGTAGCTCCATCAAAGACAATAAACCTATTCTTCCAGCTCACGAATTTGAACTTGAAGATGTATTTTTGTCTAAAGACAAGACAATGTCCAGTTGGTATGGATTCTCCAGGATGGTGCAAGAGGCACATCTCGAAAGACAGTTTGGATGATTTTTCTCACCAGACTGGTAGATTCCCGTCACTTGCTTCAAAATAAATGCATGAGAAATCATTTTTCTAGAACCTTAAATCATCCGCATTACAAATGTACTACAGCACACTGAACCTCTAAAAGCCCAAATCTCTTGGACTCAGGTTCTTAAAAATCAAAGACACAGCCCTCTTCCTTCCCCAGGAATTCCTTATCAACAATTTCCCATATGCATTTTGAAAGCCATACAGTAGAAATGGCTACAGCTCTTCTTGTTTTGGGGTCTCATACTGTACAGTTTTCCCGATGGCTACAGTTGACTTCATTATATGCTTCTAATTATAATTGATTATGAAACATAATAATAACATAACAGACATACAACAAAATCAATTACAGTGATTGACTTTACCACCCATATTTATAATTTCCTATTATCCTGGTAAGCCAGTTATTTCTGGACAAGCACACTGAGAAGATAATATTTTCACAGAGATCTGTTCTTTATAAAAATAAAGAAACATCTTTATTTTCAATAGGACAAGATACTTTCATCATCAGAAAGCAACATCTTCATGAAGCACGTTAGAAAGGACAAATAAAGGGACTTGTCTAAGCGTACAATCCAGTTTGTCTGAATTTCAGTTAAAAATTCGTTAAGCTTCAGGGGCTACTTGGGGACGAGGAGGAGCCTGAGTGCAGCTCAGTGCTCTTCCAGTCCACATTTTCCATCCTCTGCTCCCTTCCTCCCCCAACAGCATGCTCTGTAATGACGTAGGAGGCTGCGACTCAGAATCCTCTGGTGAAGAGAATGGCCCTGATTCCCAACAATACCACAGAGAGAGCATATTCTAGGGCACCCAGCAAGCAACCTAAGAGCGTTGGAGCCACGGCCTTGCCGTGGCCTCACGTCTGAGCTACAATGACTCTTGCTCACTCGTATTGAAAGCAGACAGGATGAGATCAGTAACCTTTTCAATTATGAGGGGTGAATTCTTGGTAAAGTAATGAATGAGATCATCGGGGCGGAAGGAAAGGAAAGGAAAGACTAGTTCTGGTGACAGCCTCTAAACAACATTCAGAATAATTTCCTCCTAACTAAGAAGAACACACTCCACAGAAGCAGGTGAAAATGCAATTTTGGAGCAGTTGATAATGGTTCTGTCTCTGACATGTGTTTATTCCAAAAGAGCCAGGGCATCTGTTTGCTTATTTTGCAGAGGGTGTGATTGCAGTGAGGAGACGCAAGGGCTGGCAGAGCCCTGGTAATGGGAGGTACAGTCTCTCCTCAAGGCAGCTGTAAGGGAAAACCATTATGGTGCTTTGAAAAGGGCAAGAAAATCAAAACGGATTGGACTGTGAAATGAAGTCATTGAACTGTGGCGTAAAAGTCAGGAAGGATAGAACAGTGCCAGGCGTAAGAAATGCGGGAGCTCTTTCTGGCTTAGAAAATCTCTTCTATTTTTCCAAATGACTAAGCGATGCCTGAAATTTACCTCAAGGTTTATATCTATTATTAATCTAATTCAGGAGGAATGTCTTCCCAGTGACATGTCTATGGGATCCAATCTCTTCTTGTTTCCCAACATATTCCATTCCAGTGAATGGTCACCTTCTGTGTGCAATGTGCCTCTCTGTGCCTTTGTGCACAAAATACCTCTAGTTAGCCAAATAATGCCGCCCTTCTTCCCTAATGCATGCCCCGACCTCTTCACAATAAGATCCATAGGCCGTCTCTACCAGCAAGGCCTTTCATTACTAAATCTCTCCAAGTAGGTGTTGACTAGGAAGCCTCCTGATACTCACGTACTTGAATCATACTGTGTTGTTTTGATTCGTGAATACGTCGTCTTATAATTGCTTAAATTTTTGTTATGGATTCTAGGTGTATTCCCTCAAGATATCCACAACTCCTTGAAGAATTTCCTTATTTGCTTTCCACTTTTACTGAAGAACTTACCCCTATTTGTCTTGTGTGCAATGGACACCCATACCCATTTTTATTGCTTCCAATAAGGAAATCAGTCCAAACCTCTAACTTCACTTTTTTTTTTTCCTGCCATTTCACTGCTAGGTATGTTGATGAACCATATTGAGAAAGAAGACACACTAAAGACAAAAACAGCTAATGCACTTTACCTGATTTATCTAATTTGTCAAAATCTTAACTTCATAAACATACTGACCATGAGAGAAGATTGAATAGCGCCTGCCTCCACTTAATTTAGAAAGAAAACGGATACTATATTATACCATACTACATCATACCATACCACACTATACACGAGAGTTACCCCAGAGGGCATTACAGCAGTTGGTGTTCTCTGAATTGGCCTGTACTTTCCCAGGCTGGAAACATGGAAGACAGAAATGAGGATTGAGCTCTTTCTCTATCCTGGGTCTTCTGCAAAGGATACTCTGACTTTTCATTCCTATTGAAGCTCTAGTTTTTATAAAGCATCTCCAAAGTTGTAACCTGTAGGTAATGGGCAGGCAGAGCCAATACAGGTACTTTTTAAACAATGTGCTGCTCTTCAGATGCTATTAATATGAGAGTCCCTAGCGTTGAGGCTTTTGCGTAGCTGGTCCTCGGGGCTTTATTTTTCAGCCTAGTGATTGCAAGCCAGCATTTTGACTAACTGCTTACATGGATCTTTCTGGATTTAAATCATTAATTCTTCTATAATAATATACCACAGGACTACTTATTTAAAATCTTAGTAACAAAGAATTTGTTTAGGAAAAATCAATCATACCGTGGGTAAATTAAACATGAAAATTTACTAAAAAACAACAACAAAAGCTCATTAGAGTCATCATTTTGGTTTTAGTCAGTCATTCATTATTCACTAATTCATTTAACAAATATACCTTAAGTACCTGTTATGTGCCCCAAACTGCTCTAAATATCTGGACGAGAAGGATAAATAAAATATGGCCTCCAACTCAAAGGGCCTAGAATCTTCTTTGAAACACAGACAAATATTTAGATGATGTGTTCAGGGTTCTCTGGGAGATCAGAGAAGAAAATCTTTTGATAGGAGAACTCTAACCATGGAGATTAAGTTGGTGTTTTACTTCTGAACCACAGGCAAGCTATGTCATAAGTGGGGGAGGGGGAGTTAGGCTAGGAAATAAGACCAAAAGTGTACATATTCTAAATTACCCTCAAAGGTCATTAGGATGGCACCATCTTGAAAACCATCCTGCCATTCTCTTGACAGGTCCAACACAATTGGCTTTTTTAAGCTTTGGTACCAGATGAAGTAGGAGCCATGTTGTATGAAAAAAATTTGTATTTTTAAGCTGTACAAATGCTCCAAGATTGGCAAGATACTCGCACTACGAGAGGCAATAACTGACACCAAAAAATAGATCTGAAGAGAGATCATGCTTCCTGCTCAGGCTCACTTCAGAGCTTTTGCTCTTTGAGCTGAATGGAAGACTGAAATTTCCACACTGTTCTTTTTTCTTTTTTAAATGAATGCATGTACTTGAATTCTCATCAATTAAATATAAGATGGTGCAACTTCCCTCTCTTTCTGTCACTTTTTTTTTTTACTTATTTCTGTCCTCTGACTGTATCCACATGTCAGCCTCTCCCCTCCCTCCCTCTCCCTGCGCTCCAGGACTTGAGCTCTCCCTTCCCCCCAACTTATGTTTCATAGGCTTGCCATTCACTCTAATGTCCAAATATCCAGCTGCAGAAATGCCATGCCATCTTAAGAACCCAGCTCGTTTCAGCTCTTGCTCCTTTCGCTATAGCTGTGGCTTTTCACTTTGCCTTCAATTCTGCAAATTTTAACTGAGCATTTGTGCTCTGTACTGTGCAAGACCACAAAGATAAATAAGACTCCCGAGTTCAAGGCATTTATAGTGGCACTATTTCCACTATTCTTCCTGCTGTCTTTTCTCTCTTCAAACTTTTCACCATCTGTAGCTCACTGTATTATTCTGAGCTCAATTCTCCCTCATTCCACAAAGCTGCCATAGTGGTTACACTGAGGTTACACTTTCTCTCCAGAACAATTCCCACCTCACCCAGACTTCTAACATCGTTACCCTCCCCCATCATAAGGAACCAACCATGTGGCGGCAGCAGCAGTGACATCCTTGGTTTCTTCCTATAGAATCATGTCCTCACCCTTGCTACTTGGACTGCTGTGTGAATATTGGGGAACATCATCAAAAACATATACCTGTAGTTTGCCTCATGATCTGGACCCAGGCAGCTGGAGGCTCGTCACCTCATCCTGGGAATGTGGGTCCCCCTTGTCTTTCCCGCTCCAGAAACTGCTCCAAGGACACAGCCTTGAGATAGTGATGTGGTGTTGAAAACCGCATGGTACATGTGACTGAGTACAGTTAGGGCCTCTTTATAAACTGTCAAGATCGGGCAGGTGGGTGCCGGAATCCATTAGTTTTACTGCCGCCCAAGACAAGCCTAGTGCGTAAGTTCCCTCTGCTCATTAAAACCGCCACTTCCCACGCTGGAGTCTTGCCCTGCCTCTCTCTTCTGTCTCTCCCTGCACGCTGGGTAGAGACCAGCCTCAGATTACACCTGGGAAGTTCCCAAAAGGGTTTTGAACCAACAGAGGAGTTGCTCCGGTCAACTCGCCTTTATAATGGGGTTGTCCTGCTGCACGGTGTGCCTTGTCCATAACGGACGTGACTGTCGATTTCCACGGATTTGAGTGGAGCAGGTCTAACGTTCCAGCTGCGAGCCAGTAAGAGGACTATCCTTCATAGAGGTTTTAAAACCCTGAATCTCAGATGCTTAATTTTCCCCATTTCTCTGTCAAAGCGTTCCCCTGCTGTAGCTAAGACACGGTATCACCCTTCTTCAAAAGATGCCTGTTCACATTTAACTGCACTAGGTCCAGAATTTTTTTCTAAGTCTGTTGGCTATTTAACAAGTTCTTGCCTAGTGCATATAAGTATAATTTAAAGCGATGACATTTCTAGGAAAATTCCTCTGTGGAAATTCATTCCCCCTGAAAGGCCTGTCTAAATATTTGAAATGACACAAGTCAGCCTGAGCGGACCTGGTTTGCTCCTTCGGCTTGCGGACTTACTGCCTCTGGACGGATGGAAGGCAACCGTGCAGTGGCTCCTGTCCACGCCTCACAAGGGAACACTGTTTTGTTCTATTTTTTGATCAAGGAGCAAAACTAAGTTTTCTGATCTCAAAAAGGAAAAATAAAACATAAACTATTTAGGAGCAACTCCTGAGGGATTTTTCTCAAGGTAGCTACGAAGTATATAAACCTCTTTAAAAGCACTGCCTGTGTCGATCAAATCAGTAAGTGAATAAATAGAATGTAAGTACTACAGGATAACAATTTTGTGTATTTTCTTCAGTGCTATATCCTCAGCATCTAGAACAGTACCGCACATAGTCCGCACTCAATAAATAGTTGATGAATGAAAACTTTTTCTTCAGCAAAGCTAAAGGCAACGCATGCCACAACACAGCAAAAATGATCTCTGGGGGCGCCTGGGTGGCACAGCGGTTAAGCGTCTGCCTTCGGCTCAGGGCGTGATCCCGGCGTTATGGGATTGAGCCCCACATCAGGCTCCTCCGCTATGAGCCTGCTTCTTCCTCTCCCACTCCCCCTGCTTGTGTTCCCTCTCTCGCTGGCTGTCTCGATCTCTGTCGAATAAATAAATAAAATCTTTAAAAAAAAAAAAAAGATCTCTGAATGAGGTTCTAAGCAGAATACCAGAGAAATGCTATGGCTGCCGCTTCCTTGTATGAAAATCCTGCATCTGTGCTAAGGATGTTAGAACAGAGGGGTGCCCGGCTGGCTCAATTGGTAGAACATGCGACTCTCGATCTCGGGGATGTGAGCTTGTGCCTCTGTTGGGTGTAGAGATTACTTAAAAATAAAATCTTAAAAAAAAAAAAAAAGGCAATGGGGGAAATGCCTGTAAGGTGGAAAAGAATCATACCATTGTGAATAGAAGAGGTGGTGGCTTTGGGGTGCTCTTCTCCCAAAGTGCTGGAGAACCAACTGTCCCCTGTGGCCCCATAGGGCCTGTTCAGATGCTGGAAACCTTCCGGGTTTGCTCTTTGGTGAGGAAGTATATGAGATCCTATAAAATCAAGAGAGGAATTTCAGTCCTTCTCTCAAGATTAAGACAGGCCCATTTTTAGCCTTCCATTTGAGGAAGGAGTTGCTTATTCTTTCATTCCAAACCCTCCCGTTTTTGTGTTCCTTTCATTTTCCTACCCTGGTGGCTCTGGCAACACATCAGAGTCAGCGGCGAAACTTCATAAAAATATCGTCCCCAATCTGGTTTATCTAGGTGTAGGGCTGGGCCCAGGCATTGGTATTTTTTTTTAAAGCTCTCAAGATGATTCTAATGTGTGTCTACAGTGGGAAATTTTGCCCTGCCCCATGTCTTGACTGAGATATATCTTTCTACTTTATCATAAAGCACTTATAATTTTTCTTACTTCAACAGCTTGATGTACCTATCCCTTCCCTTCACCTCAGGTTGGTTTCTGCATTCTTTCCCTTCCCTTCACCTCAGGTTGGTTTCTGCAGTCTTTCCCTTCCCTTCACCTCAGGTTGATTTCTGCATTCTTTCCCTTCCCTTCACCTCAGGTTGATTTCTGCATTCTTTCCCTTCCCTTCACCTCAGGTTGGTTTCTGCAGTCTTTCCCTTCCCCTTCACCTCAGGTTGATTTCTGCATTCTTTCCCTTCCCCTTCACCTCAGGTTGATTTCTGCATCCTTTCCCTTCCCCTTCACCTCAGGTTGGTTTCTGCATTCTTTCCCTTCCCTTCACCTCAGGTTGGTTTCTGCAGTCTTTAGTGGTCTCCGTGAATACACCATCTGATTACCGACCTGCCTTCATGACCATCCTGACTTCGCACAAAACACTTAAAAACAGCCTTTTCAAAAAGACTCCAAAATGTTACTTACACACATAAGTACATGCAGTGTAGATATCCAATTTTCTTCTATTTTGGTTCAGAAAATGACTATCTCAACAAAGAAAAAATGTCAACAACAAGTGGTCTTTTGAACAATAAACACTGCTGAGATCACTCGGTTGGAACGTTAGCAAATCTGGAAGAGGAAAGAAATCATAGCTTTACCTTCAAACATCTTCTTTTTTTTAATTCCTTTTTTTAGAAATTGTCTCCATAGACTCAAAAATGGCTCTAAAGCCAAAGCAAGATAGGAGCCTAATCCACTATTAGGAGATAGAGTTCTACTTTAAAAATTGTTCTCTTTAATACAAATCATTTAACATTGCAGCTTACCTTTCCCGTCTATGAAATGAAGAGGATAGAATTTTTTTTTTAAAGATTTTATTTATTTATTTGACAGAGAGAGACAGCCAGCGAGAGAGGGAACACAAGCAGGGGGAGTGGGAGAGGAAGAAGCAGGCTCCCAGCGGAGGAGCCTGATGTGAGACTCGATCCCAGGACTCTGGGATCACGCCCTGAGCCGAAGGCAGACGCTTAATGACTGTGCCACCCAGGCGCCCCAAGGATAGAATATTTTAGTCCTAATATCCATAAAAGGGGACTAATAGTCAAGACCCTGACAGAATTCTTTGTTTTCCAAAGAAGATGAAGAATGAAATAGAAATTTTCAAAGCCAAAACTTGTTTCTAAACTAGCTACTCTGACTAAAATAAATCCCCCTCCTATATTCTTTTTGGGAATTCTCTAGCTGCCTTCAGGGTGACATTTATCTTTGGAAGGAAACTTCTGATCTTGGGCTCCTCAGTCTTCAATTGTCACTCAAAGTTATCAGTTTAACAGTTTATTATGAGCTATAAACTATTTCCCCTTCATATTGTGAGGCAAAGTGTGCCCTGAAAGGTTACGGCAAATTTGGAAGTATATCAGCATACCGATTTTTTTCCCAAGAAAATCACATTCTGTCAATCTGTTATTAAAGTACAACTAAAATTAAAGTCTATGGAACAAAAGAAGCAGTTGGCAAAATTTCTGGGCCTCAAGATGGAATTATTAATAGGTACTACGAAGGGAGAGAACCATCCAAAACCCACTGAAAGTTGAACAACGTAAAAACCCAGAGTCTGGCAGCAGGACTGCCACCATTTTCAAGAGACAATAAATGTTTTCATGGCATGAGTTGGCTCCACAGTCCTGGACTAACAAATGAAATTATTGCTTACTTGGTTTTTTGTTTGTTTGCTTGTTTCTTATAAGCATTATCCATACGTGTTAGAAGAAAATATTAACAAGAGAAACATGAAGAATGAGTCCTCTGAATGAGAAATGTGGTAGGGAGTTGATGAATGCCACATGAGGACTAATTCGGTAAACTGAGTGCAGTAAACACTGACTATTTTCCACTGAGATGCCTGGCCATCTGGGAGCCATGGGAGCAAACCACGATGAGCTAATTCACCTACAATTGCAAAATACCTGTCTTCCCCCTTTTGTTCACTGAATATATTCACTAAGAATAAGTCACTAAAGGAAAAGGGAACTACAGAGATCAATTAAGCAGAATTTCTACTCTCCAAGAATTTCCATCTAGTAGAAAACATGAGTAGATGTTCCACAGGTAGAATGGTTTTCTTAGACAATAAAATAAAAGGAGGGAAACGCTAACTCTTTCCTTGGGGGCTTCACGGTAGAACAGTCATTTTATTGTGCTTAACCATGGTGTGAATGTAGCTTTCAGTGCTGCAGATTCAGCAAGTTGAGAGCATCCTCAGTATAGCTACATCTTTCAGGCCAGAAGTAGATGAATATAAAGCTGGTTTTTAAGACTGGTGTCAAAGTGGAATTTAAATGGACTGACTTAGGGGCGCCTGGGTGGCTCAGTCGTTAAGCGTCTGCCTTCAGCTCAGGGCATGGTCCCGGAGTTCCGGGATCGAGCTCCACGTCGAGCTCCACGTCGAGCTCCACGTCGGGCTCCTCCGCTAGGAGCCTGCTTCTTCCTCTCCCACTCCCCCTGCCTGTGTTCCCTCTCTCGCTGGCTGTCTCTCTCTGTGTCAAATAAATAAATAAAATCTTAAAAAAAATAAAAATAAACGGACTGACTTATAATCTTTATTATATTATTACATATTATATTTGCATATTATTATAATTTCAACCTATCGATTTATAATGTATATATCCCATACATAGGATATATAATGCTTGTGCCCATTTGATCAGACAGAGACTATCTGGGGGAACGACATATTTATCCACAAGTTTCTTGGTAAAAAATGAGTAAGATCAAGCAAAGTTAGACTATCCAATGTTTAATCGAGTCAAGCTGAGATAGTAATCTATTCATCACCACAGTAGAAATTGTCGACCAGTGAGACCAGAAGACTCACAAGCCAAGTCTTCTTCTACCTCAAGACATAGCTTCGACTAACCCTGCCAGTGTTTAACTTCTGAGTATCCATTCTGCAATGTGGATTCACTTGTGATCGAATCTTTGTTTATACGTACTGAATACGTTATAACTGAATCTTATAGTTATTGGAGCTCTTTTATCTTTTTAATGTGACTTTGGACATCACTGCCATGATTAATATGAAGTAATCTTACTATTTAAATGTTAGTATGCAGAGCACCTGGGTGGCTCAGTCGGTTAAACATCTGCCTTCGGCTCAGGTCATGATCTCAGGGTCCTGGGAGAGAGCACCGCATCAGGCTCTCTGCTCAGCAGGGAGTCTGCTTTTCCCTTTCTCTCTGCTCCTCCCCCCACTCACGCTCTCTCTCTCTTTTCTCTCAAATAAATAAAATCTTTTAAATAAATGTCAGTATGCAATTTTATATCACTTATATTGGGGGAAGACATGTTAAAATGAATAATTTACATTTCTTAATTATCTGGTTAAGCCAGTAACTCTAGATAATAGACCTACTAAAGTAGATTGGTGAAATAAATAATCATAAACCATGAATGGATCAGAAATTTATTTTATTACCCATGAACTATATCTTAAATACTGCATTTAAATTTATATTTTGCTAATGTTTTAGTTTCACAAAATTCAAGTGAATCAAGATAATTTAACCAAACTCAACAGTTTAAAACTGTTAGAAGCAATGGTTCTGTGCCCATACCTACAACATTTAAGTCAAAAAAAAAAAAAAAAAGTGAGCGAGTGAGCGAGAGAATGAAATCACAAAGTAATCGGAATTATCCCATGGGTACAAGGAATTACGATAATAGTTCTACAAATTGTTGACCTGCCAACGCAAAGGCCAGCTAGGAGCCTAAAGTCACACAGAATGCCACTCACTATAAGGCATCCTCTCAGTCTGAACAGATGGACAATTTTCCATTGGTCCTACAAAGAGCCAGTAATCTGATCTACTAATAATTTGGAGACAACACAACATAAACTATTTTGACTTTATTCCTACTTGAGAGCCCCTAACTTCTCAAAGGACCCAACATGCACTGCAGCCTGATCTAAACCAGAGAGGAGTCTAGCTAACAATAAGACTTACATTTTTTTTTCTTTATTTCTACTTCTTCCTGTACCCCTTATCTCTTCCTTTGATACCCCTCTGTCTCTGTCTTGTCCAACCTCAGTTTACTATTTATCTTAGTATGCTATCTAAGCATAAGGGACAAGGTCACTCAGAACCATCATCTCCCAGAAGATGGAGGAAAAACGCATGCAGATTCCTTCCTGAAACTTCTGGATGGTCAATCATCTTACACTACAATTTTTCACCTGGCTGTTGAGTATGATCACCAATGCTGATCAGTTTCCCCTCTCATGCTCCAGGTCCAAAATATCTAACTCACTTCAAAGTCCCTGTATCCACTATTTCCTAGTAAATACAGTGGGAAAGTTGTATTTGTAATTTAGAGAGATATTTAGAAGAAACAGGATGTCCTTATAAGTTGACTCAAAACTGAATGCCAACATCACAGTATGATTGCATCTACACTTAAAATTAATTGAAAAGCCAGTAGTTTATTATAGAAAAAATTCAATTTAAATCATATAATGTGCTAGATTAAATCTTAATTCTACCAAGTTTTCATGTAGCAGCAACACTACTTATTTACAAGTCCTTCTTTTCTTGACTGTCTACTAAATGTCACAAAACGGTCAATGTTTCTATCATTTCAGTTATAATAATCAATAAATAATGTAAGAGGAGTGCCTGGATGGCTCAGTCAGTTAAGCCTCCAACTCTTGGTTTTGGCTCAGGTCGTGATCTCAGGGTCCTGTGATCCAGCCCCACATTTGGCTCCACGCTCAGTGTGGAGTCCACTTGTCCCTCTCCCTCCCTCTATGCTCCTCCCCACTCTCTCTCACAGTCTCTCTTTCAAATAAATAAAATCTTTAAAAAATAAATAAATAGGGGTGCCTGGGTGGCTCAGTCATTAAGCGTCTGTCTTCAGCTCAGGGCGTGATCCCGGGGTCCTGGGATCGAGCCCTGCATGGGGCTCCCTGCTCTGCTGGAGCCTGCTTCTTCCTCTCCCACTCCCCCTGCTTGTGTTCCCTCTCTCGCTGGCTGTTTCTCTCTCTGTCAAATAAATAAATAAAATCTTTATAAATAAATAAGTAAATAAATAAATAAATAAATAAATAAGAAAAATCTATCAAATCAGTTGAGTTCTGTGATAGATACAATCAGAAAATGGGTTGAATGCTGATTTTCCCTTTTCTTTTAGGTATTAATTTCCCTTCCACTTTTTTTTTTTTCCTCTTTAATTCCTACTTTGAAATGTTGGAATCCTGTCAGTGTCTATCTGTCATACTCCCATATTCTCATTTTAAAAAACTATTTCCACACTGCTTAGCTCTTATCAGACATAATCTGCTGAATTACATTTTTTCTATTTTTATGTCTTTTTTGTCCACCAGACCAGGGGCCCTTTGGAGGCAAGAAGGATATGTCTTCTTCATGGTTGTATCTTCAGTATCCAACACAGTATCTCAAAATTATCAGGGATTCATAATTTTTCTAGATAGAGATTTCATTTTTATATAAATGTTGCAATTAATATGACAAGTGTGAGTGTGGTTTCAATGTCATGACAATATTTTCTTGTCTGACCTAGTGCACTGAACACACAATGCCTGGAGAAGAGTTCCTCTGATTTCTCATATATTAGTTTACATTAAACCTCAAAAGCCCCTCAAGATCTGTGAGTTTTTTAAACATTACCAGTAAAACGTTTCTTATAACAAAAGCTTATATCTTTCTAATATTAAAACTGCTGTGTATGTTGTGTAAAGGACTGAAATGATTTTTTTAAAAAGCTATGAACATTAACCCAAGAGATCAGCAGAGATGGTGTGAACAGTAATTAGCCAACTATAACAATGTTGGTCTACTAAAAATATTAGCCAATGAAAATCCCTTATAGAGAAGTGTCTAATGTTACTAGTTTCAAATCTGGTGCTGGCCTCTTGATATATATAATATGTAATTTTCTTCTCTTTTACTTTAATAACATTGCTCCACTGTCTTCTATAAGTCGTATGAAAGTTGAATGTACTATTGATGAACATAATAAATGATGAACATAATAAACCCCAACCACATTTCAACATATTAATATTAAGCTTATCATATTGCACCACAGATATGACAAGTTAATTTTAGTCTCTTTCTCATTCATGTTTATCATCAGAATAAGCTTCTACTTCTTTGAAGTCACAAATCCTCATTTATGATTTCACATACCATTAATTATCTAATTTTTATTGATTTTCCTTTAATAAATTAGCATACAATGTGATTTTTAACATAGAGTAATTAAGGAAAGTCATTTTATTGATTAGAAGAACTCAATATTCAAGGTAAAGCAAATGCCATTAATCATTTATTCAACAGTGTATGTCAAAAAGGATATGAAAGTTTTAAATTACACTACCAAGTCAAATTCATTTTCAAAGAATATTAAAGCGGACATACTTTTTAAATGCATCATGTTTAGACTATTTTAATGATGATATATTTGTTGCTTTAATGGATATTAAATTTATGCTCAGAACTACCCTGCTGCAGAATTCTGGAAGTTTAAAAAAACGGTTTCCTGACTAATTAGGGACAGATGAGCTCTCTCACAGAGGGACATTTCTCCTTGGGCATCCTGCAAAGTACTGGACCTCTGTCTGGAAGGGGAGACTTTCCAATAGGCTTGCTTAGATTTCTCTTTGTGGGTTAGTGTGTTCCAGGCATCCTTCTGTTTAAAGCCTGCCTGAGCTGCGTGGAAGAATCAGAATAGAGCCCCAGCTCTTCTGTCTCAGAAGCCTCAATCTCAGAGATCTTCTTGCCTTCTGGGGCCAGTCTCTAAAAAGACCAATTTTAAACATTTCTATTTATTTCTTTCATTAGTAACTTCCAGGTTTCTAATAAAATGCTTTCAGTGCTATCTCTTGTTTATTTGATTTTAGATTATTCCTCAACTGTCTACTTTAAAAGATAAGATTTAGATCACTTAAAATCCATTCCCAGGGGCGCCTGGGTAGCTCAGTTCGTTAAGCATCCAACTCTTATTTTCGGCTCAGGTCATGATCTCGGAGTCATGAGATCCAGCCCCACATTGGGCTCCTCACCGGGTGTGAAGCCTGCTTAAGATTCTGTCTTTCCCATTTGCCCCTACCCCACCCCGGCAGCCACACACACACAATTCTCTCCTTAAAAAAAAATCCTTGGGGTGCCTGGGTGGCGTAGTCATTAAGCGTCTGCCTTCAGCTCAGGCCATGATGCCTGCGTTCTGGGATCGAGCCCCACATCAGGCTCCTCTGCTAGGAGCCTGCTTCTTCCTCTCCCACTCCCCCTGCTTGTGTTCCCTCTCTTACTGGCTGTCTCTGTCAAAGAAATAAATAAAATCTTAAAAAAAAAAGCCTTCCCCATAGGTATGTCAGAATTACACATTTTTATCTGTTAACTCAAATATATCTTGTTCCATTAAATAGATAATCACGTCCTCTAAAGATTCATAGACTCTTCCATAAGAAATTATTTTAGCTATTATACAAGACTCATTCAGTACATTGAGACTTGGGGTGATTCCAATTAGTCAGAATTATAATAGGGAAAAGTTTAAAACTTAGGGTTCATATAGGGTCTGTGTAATTGTAAAGAGCAAGTCCCACCTCTTTTGTCACTTGGGTGAGAATTTAGTACATAGACAGGCATGGGTTTTCTTCTTTCCATACCCTCTGCTAACGTCATCGTCTGGTACACTGACACTCTTTATTTAGACAACTGCATAAAACTGCTAGTGTTAATTACTCCAAAACACAATTCTGCTTATGTCATCTTCCCACGTAAGCCTTTCATTAAATCTTAGCATGGCTCACAAGCTATTGAGTTTTTCATTTTACAGATAGGGAAACTCAGAAGAAGAGGTTAAATACTTTTCTAAGAACAAATGACTAAAGAAAGACCAGAGCCAGCTCTCACCCTTAGCTCTGTCGGTGTTTACATGTTGAGAGCTGGCAGATTGACCTGAGACAGCTGAAGGAAAGGAACTGGAACTTTCAAGTTCTCAGTATCTGCATCATGACTTTGTTAATTTCTGGTACCATAAAAGTAACGAAATAGTGGTCCCAGTTCAATGTAAGGAAGGAGTAAAGTATTAGTCTTATGTCATTTAATTTTCTTTCCCATTAACTGAGGAGACTATACCATGAATAAATTATGAAGTTTCCTATAATATGATTGTGGCTCCTCTTAACTCCTTCAGCACAGCCACAGAGAAGCACAGCAGTTGAGAATGTGGGCTCCAGATTCCAAAGACCTGCACTCCAGCCCAGCTCCCTAGAGTGTGGTTGTGAAGATTGACAATTCATGCAAAATGCTTAGTCCAGTGTTGATAAATAATAGGTTCTCAGTCCATAGCAGCTATTATTAAATGAGTATTTACGTACTTATCTTCCCACTGGTCAGCAGCGTTCAGAAGGGCAGGGGATTATATCTTTAATATCAAAACTCTTGGTGTCTAGCAATGCCTCGATTACAAATTAATATGCCTTAAACAAATGGCAAGAATTATGGCACATAATTCTTTGCATGCACAAAGGCAAAGACTCGCGAGAGGACAAGACTGTTTTGAGTAACTTAGTATGGATGGAGGAGGCGGAAGAAGCCTCATCTATAAAGGGAGGCAGGTATATCTTGAACAGCTTCATAAACCATGTAAAGAAGACTGAACATCAACCTGAATAGGGGAGAGCAAAGCATTTTATGCTTCAATAGCACAGTCAAATTTGCAAATTTTGAGCACAGACACTCTAAGCAATACAGACGGAATATTGAAGAGGAGCCCAGTGGGAAGCAGGAAGAGTTGAAAGGACTGCTATAATCCAGGTAAGAAAGTAAGGGGAGCCTTATGCAAGGCAGTGACAATACAGACCTACTTGAGAGCCATTTGAAGGAAAAATTCACCGAACTCTTTGGTGAATTAATGGGGTACTCCAAAATAGGAACAAGTCCACATAGTAATTGCTGAATACCGGTGTTCAGACTTGCAAAATCAAAATCACCCTGGAGGGCTTTGTAAAAATATAGCGTCTTGCACTTATCCTCAGAGGTTCTAATTTAGTAGTTCAAAAGGAGGGCCCAGAATGCTGTATTATTCTAGTTCTCAACTGCAGCTTTATGTGTCACTGAAATCTGAATTGCACAATGTTCTTTGTGCAATGTTCTAGATTTTTTTTTTCCATAATCAATGAATGGCCAAATCATCTCCTTCCTGCAACCGCTGGCTTGCATTGTTCGAGGAAAAGTGGTGCATACAAGAGAAATGAAACACAATTCCTAATTCAAGTACTTTATAATTTGATTAAGAAGATAAAGATAACATACATTAAATAACTAAAGAACTAACTGCTTAACCATAAGCTACTGGTGACAGATACATAAATACTCCAGAGGTAAGAGGTTATCACGGGAACTGGAGAAAATATAATTTGGACCCATAATAGGGAGAGTCTTAGAAAATTAAAGGAGGAAACACAACAGCCCAACTACGACATGACCAGCACAGAATGAGTCATTCATGTGGAGAAGAGTGAGAAGAACATCATGAATGAATGGAGAGAAGAGAGAGTCCAAAATTAAGTGGAAATCAGTGTAGTTTGATAGGCTGGGAAAGATAATAGAGAACTTCAGGGAAAAAATTATTCCAGGAACATGGCAATTGCACAGGAAATGTGAACTGAAGAATGGAGACACTTGAGAGACTAGCCCAGGGTCGATGTGTGCCCATTTCAGTCATTGCAAGCGTAAGGTCAGGAGAGCATAGGTTTAAGGCAGACATATAAATGGGAAGAAAACTGTGGTTAATTTTATGTGTTAACTTGGCAAGTCTATGATGCCCAACAGCTTGGTCAAACATCAGTCTAGATGTTGCCGTTAAGGTGGTTTTAGATGTGATCAGTAGGCTTTGAGCAGATCACCCCCCAGAATGTGGGTGAGCCTAATCCAATCAGTTTAAGGCCTTAAGAACAAAATTTCCCAAAGAAGGAATTCTCCTTAAGAATGCACCATAGAAATCCTGCGAGAGGTTCCAGCCTGGTGCCCTGTGGAATTCGGAATCGAGGCTGCAGCATTAACCCTGACTCGAATTTTCAGACTGCTGGCCTGCCCTACAGATTTGGGACTTGCCAGTCCCCATCATCATGTGAGCCAATTTCTTAAAATCTCTGTCTATATATCTTATTAATTCTGTTTCTCTGGAGAACCTTGACCAAACAGAGAGGATGAATACCAGAGATATTACGAAGAGGGGGAAAAAAAAACCAGAATAAAAGGAAGATTAAAAAAAAAATCAAAGGTAACTTCAAAGTTTCTAGAAGACTAAAAGCAGCTGCAGTTTCAAGAGCTGGCTGTGATCTATTGTCTTCATGTGCTTGCCTCAAAGGAGTTGTGCTCCCCTGAGTGTTTAATGGCGCTGGTAGACGGGCTGCATTATATCATTGTGCTGTCAGCAATCCCATTGACCTTTTAACGATCTGGTATCCTTTACAGTCAGTACTACACGATTTAGACTTTTCTTTTAATTATTTGATGTTTTCTAATTTTAGCACGTTTCAAATATCCTATTCAACTTAAACAGAGGCTAATTGCCTTAGAATTTCAGTTTGGTGTCCCTTTTTAAATATCTAATATAACTAGCTAGAGCTCTTCCTCTTGGATTATGGCACAGGACAGTAGACCCAAAAGTCAATATAATTTCTCAGCTTTGATGTCCATGAGAGGATGAACACAATGTACCCCTGGAGTAGCCAATTATTCTTCATACTTGAAATCGTGATTCCGTTCTTTTGTAATGCCATTCTGCCTCAGATCCATCAAGTATATTTTTTTAATTCTCTCCTGTTCACACCGACCTCTGATGAGTAAGTTTCCCATGGTGGAAAGTCAGGGGGAGAGAAAAATCTCAGAAGGCTTGCATGGCACTGTAATTTTCCCTACATATGGCACTCAATGCCAACAAAGTATTCTGAGAGCTTGTTTCATCTAATTCACCACTCCTGACCATTTCCATGCATTTCAGCTCACCGCATAGACACATTATGTACACCTCACTATTCCCAGTTTTGTTTCAAGAATTCAGTAAAATTTATTGAATTAATCAACTACACCAAAAAATTACAACTTAGGTACTTACAATAGATATAATAACTGTGAACCTCTGCAGCTTGAGATGAGCCCAGAAGAGAGTACTCTTTGTTAACCCACCTGCGAACACTTATATTTTGTCAATTGCTGGCTGTAGAAGTCAATCAACAAGAGGAAGATACCTGGAAAACCCCCAAACACATGGAAACTAAAAAGAACACTTCTAAATGAGCCAAAGAAAAAGTTAAAAAGAAAGTTAGAAATTATTTTAAACTGGAGGAGATAATGCTAAGTGAAATATGTCAAGCAGAGAAAGACAATTATCATATGATTTCTCTCATCTATGGAACATAAGAACTAGGAAGATCGGTAGGAGAAGAAAGGGATAAAGAAAGGGGGGGTAATCAGAAGGGGGAATGAAACATGAGAGACTATGGACTATGAGAAACAAACTGAGGGCCTCAGAGGGGAGGGGGGTGGGGGAATGGGATAGACTGGTGATGGGTAGTAAGGAGGGCACGTATTGCATGGTGCACTGGGTGTTATACACAACTAATGAATCATCGAACTTTACATCGGAAACCAGGGATGTACTGTATGGTGACTAACATAATATAATAAAAAATCATTAAAAAAAATAATAATAAACTAAATTAAAATGAAAACATAACCTATCACAATTTGCGGGTTGCAGCTAGATATGTGGTAGTCCTCAGCACGCAAATCTTGTACATTTTTGTTAAAGAGATGTCACTAAGATGACCGTAATCAATAAGACAAAAAATACTAAGTGTTGGCATGGACGTGGAGTAACTGACATCCTCTTACATTACTGATGAGAATGTAAAATGATACAGCCACCTTGGAAAAACAACTAAGTAGTTTCTGAAAATGTTAAACATAAACTTACCAAACATCACCAACAATGCTACCCTCTAGCAATCTGCCCGAGAAAAATTAAAACATCTGTCCACATGCACTCTGTATGTTCATTGCAGTATTATTCATATTAGCTAATACTAATGGTTAATGCAAATATTTGTCAACCGGTGAATGGATAAATAAATTGTGGTAGATCTATACAATGGAATATTATTCAGCAATAAAAAGGAACAAAAAATTGATATATGCTCTATATAGATGAATCACCAAAACATTATACTACATGTAAGAAGCCAGAAACACATAGCCACATATTGTATGATTTTATGAACATTTATTTTAAATGTTCAGAATAGACAAACTTAGAAATACAGAAAACAGATCAATGGTTGTCTGGGGCTAGGAGTAGGGATTGATGAAAAACAAACTCAAATACATTTTTTTATATCATACAAATGCCATAAAATGGCATTTGTGGTGCTGACGATGATTGTACAATTTTGTAAATTTACTAAATGTCATTGCATTGTAAACTTACAATGTTAATGGTCTGTAAAAAAATTATAAAGCCATTAAAACACAGGCAAAAATGGGGTACCTGGGTGGATCAGTCCATTAAGCATCTGACTTCAGCTCAGGTCATGATTTCAGTGAGGTCTTGGGATGGAGCCTTGAGTCAGGTTCCCTGCTCAGCAGGGAGTCTGCTTGTCCCTCTCCCTCTGCCCCTCTATTTGTGCTCTCTCTAATAAATAAGCAAAATCTTTTTTAAAAATTGTTTTAATAAAAAATAAAATTTAAAAAAAAACACACATGCAAAAACATCCACTCAAATTCAGTATTTCTTCCATTTTAGTTTTAACCAGACTGAAAAATTACCTAAATTTCAACGAAGTGCTAAAGGAGTTAAATCATAAAAAAATAAATAGACTGCCTGAAAAGTATAAGGCTAATTAACTAATTATTCATTTTTAACTCAGGTTTTGTATTGACAAAAGCATTCTTTGAACGATCCATCATCCCTGACAAACTGATTTAACATGAAATTGCCTCAACGGGATTCCTTTCTTCATGGCACATATACAGTGTATAGTTATCCTAGATATTTCCAAAATCAGTGCAAGAATCATAACATGAAACTATGTTATAATCTATGAACTAAAGCTTAAAAAATTAGTTATTACCTAGCTATCCTTCTGAATAGCTTCAATTAACTCCTTGCGTTGGCACAACCTATCTCTGCTATCTTCACAGAATTTAACCTTAATTTCTTTTCTAAAATGAACTTTCCATATTAATCGATTACAATTGTTCATTGCTCCAACATCAGATCACTACTACCAACTTCCAAAGATAATAAAGTGTTCATATAATCAAAAATTTACTACTAAATTGCCTTGATTATCTCTAGAATTTGGAGATAGAAAAAAGTGTATTAGGATTCACAGTGTGCAGTGGTTTGCTGATAAATATTTAACAACTGGATGTTCAGAGAAAAAAGTTCTGATTTATAGTATTTCCCAATTTTCAGAAATACTATCACCACGGCCAATTTCAGGCTGGCGACATAAACCAGCTTGCAAAATTCCTGAACATTTAATAATTGGCTCTTATAAGCTGGTACAAATGAACTCCAGCACACCACTCCCAGAACGCCTTTTTTTTTTTTTTTTTTTTTTTTTGCTTCCCTAAAATGTGAAGTGTCTTGATTTGCACTTGTGTTCAGAATCTTTGGTTCATGATGCTGTGTTATGTTTCTCCGTTAGAGGGGTAAGTTCACTGAGGGCAGGAATTCACAGAAAATTCCTCACAGAGAGCACATTTTTTCTCTGTCCCCTTGCATTCCTGCAGGGTCTATTTAAAAATGTAGAGATGGTTGGTAACAATCATCAAAGCCCTGGTCGAGTTCCCACTGTCGGACTTTTGTCCCAGCTCCCAGGTGAGACTGGATTCTGAAATTGGAAAGCTTCTATAAAGAGAGATCTAAAGACCTTGATACATCTCCAAAGGAGAAACTGAACCTCTTACTAAGGTCATATATGGGACCGTGAACAGTAGCACCTGGACTTCTACCTAAGCCTTACACCTATGCTTCCCAGAATCGCCTTCTTTGAATAGTTCTAAAGTTTACCAATGAGAGAAATTCATGTATTAAATGCAGAAGGATGGTGAAATGTGCAGATTAAATGTAGAAGGACAGTGAAAGCCATTATTCTTAGAAGACCGTGGTGGTCTCTCATGATGGCATCAGACATCGTCACTGAGTGATGTGGCAGCTTTACAGATCTTTCTGCTACCCACCTAACTGCTACTACATGGTCCCACTTTGGTGACCAAATAAATACTCATGACTTCTCAAACTTTCCCCACGTATTCTGGCTTTCCCACGTCCTCCAGTACTTCAGGATGTAGTCATTGACGACTTTCTCTCCTCCTCCTGAATCCTCCTGCCAAATCAGCAATTCCACAATTCCATATTTACATAAGTCCTCCTCTTAATTACACCCCTCATTCTTGTAATACTTGTATTATTGCTATTAATCACTGCTATGTTTACTGTTTCCTGGCTGACTCTAAACTGACATTGTCTTTAGTACCAGTAGCAGTTCTAGGAGAACAAAATCTAAGAGATGGGAATCTAGAATTAGCTCTCTGCTATGATCAGATTTAAAGACATTAACACTGGTAATGGTAAATGGGACACAAGTATCTATTCATTGCAGTGCCAAATCAGTTACTTAAATTATGATCTCTAAAAAAATTATGACCTTTAATCACTTGAGGGTTATGTGTTTGTGGTGTTAGTGTTGAAGGACCAAGTTCCTGGTACAAGAGAACATAAGAATAGAAAAAAAAGAATGCAAGGCTGTGGGGTGTAGTTATTCTTAATTATGACAGACAGCTTAGAGGGGAAAAAATGAGCTCCTATCTTTCAGGACTTATAGGTATGCCCAAAACTATCCCTTACAATTTGTATCTGCAGGTTGAGATTTCCGAAAACTAAACCCAAAATCTACTCCTGCGGGGCCCCAGGGTGGCTCAGTCAGTTAAGCAGCCGCCTTAGGCTTGGTCCTGAGATCAAGCCCCACCTTGGACTCCCTGCTCAGCGGGGGACCTGCTTCTCCCTCTCCCTCTGCTGCTCCCCCTGCTTGCACTTTTTCTTTTTTTTAAAGATTTTATTTATTTATTCGACAGAGATAGAGACAGCCAGCGAGAGAGGGAACACAAGCAGGGGGAGTGGGAGAGGAAGAAGCAGGCTCATAGCGGAGGAGCCTGATGTGGGGCCCGATCCCATAACGCCGGGATCACGCCCTGAGCCGAAGGCAGACGCTTAACCGCTGTGCCACCCAGGCGCCCCCTGCTTGCACTCTCTTGCTCATGCTCTCTTTCTCAAATAAATAAATAAATAAATAAATAAATAATCTTTTAAAAAAATCTACTCCTGCAATTGTTTGAATTATAATGCAAATTAAATTGAAATTCTTGAAGAGTCTCTTATGTAAAATTTGTGGTATTGTTTGAGAATGAGTATGACACTGAAAATTGAAATAGAGACATCTGGGTAGATTTCAACTGTGCTGAAGCCTTTTAATCCCAAAATTTTACTGAGCCTCCCTTGCTAGTAGAAACTGCCTTTCTTGTTCTAAAGGTTATCCATTCTCCTGGAAAGAAAAAAAAAAGCTTGTAATGGCCTATCCTGAGAGAGAAGCCTTGTGGGGAGTCCATCTACACTACCTGTCACTACTTCTAGAAGTATAACTAGATTCAAATCCTCGCAGCCCAGAAGCACAGGTACAAAGTCTGACCTGGAAGGAAATGTGAAATTGCAAGATTTTGCCAATTTCTATAAGCAGAAAAAGAGAAAATTTGTAGGACGTTCAATCAAGGTAGAATGGATGGATGCAATGTTGGATTAGGCTAACTCAACTGGAATGAGTACACTAGCAAAACATTCTGAATTTAATGCCTTTGCTCAAGCAGCGAGGAGTGAATTCTAGCTTTGTTGGTTGATTAAAACCTGTACTTAATGACAGTCTACATTAAACCAACTCGATATATCAGATCTTGTTAGTTATACTATAAAAGAATAGTAACCAACCAACCAACCCTAGGTATGAAGAACTGAAGCACAAATATAAAGGGGCATACCTCTCACCCAGTGCCCAGATGTGAGGTAGTTCACAGACCCAGAGCCCCTTGAATAAAGGGAAGAATAGCTCTTACAGAAGAACATTGTTACGTTGCCAAATATTTATCCTATAAATATTCTACTTTATCTTCTCCAAAGGAACTTGCTGCCACTTACCAGAGTGACTGTACTTTTTTGGGGGGGGGAAAGATCTAGACAGAATTTCCAGGGATTCCTAGGCAATGGCTGGGGACCCCAAAGCACTATGGGACACAATCAGAAGTCAGGTGACTAATGGAATTTAGGCTCAGGTTCATCTCACAGTTGGCTCAGTATGTTCCCATTCAAACTTCTGGTTATTGGGGAGCCTGGGTGGTGTGGTTGGTTAAGCATCTGACTCTTGGTTTTGGCTCAGGTCATGATCTCAGGGTCCTGGGATCGAGTCCTGCATTGGGCTCCCTGTTCTGCAGGGAGTCTGCTTCTCCCTCTGCCTCTCTCTGTCTCTCATGAATAAATAAGTGAAATCTTTAAAAAAAAATCACCATACTACTAACCAGTTGTGATTGTAATTACAGCCACTATTCCAAATGTTATTTCTTGTATTGGAGTATATCAACACAGGCCATGGTACCTGATATGCAACCATCGACCTAACAGATGACTCTTCCCATTCTTCTGGTTAGACCACTAGAAACAGTTTTCATTTACTTAGCAAGGACAGTAAGACTTCCATTATTAGAACTAAGGTCTAAATTACTTCTCTTGGGGCGCCTGGGTGGCTCAGTGGGTTAAGGGACTGCCTTCATCTCAGGTCATGATCCCAGGGTCCTGGGATCGAGCCCCACATCAGGCTCCCTGATCAGTGGGGATCCTGCTTCTCCCTCTCCCACACCCCCATACTCGTGTTCTCTCTCACTTTTTCTCAAATAAATATTTTAAACATTAATAACTTCTCTTGTTCTCTGCAATAATCTAATGCACATGGTCTTCATTAGTATTGCCACTGTTCTATTTATCTGTTGCTGTACCACAAACCACTCAAAACTGTAGTAAATTGTTATCTCTCATTATTCTGTGGGTTCAACTGGGAACTTCTCAATTGTCTCTCACATGGAAGCATTCCATAAAAAAACAAATGGAAGTTACAAACCTCAAAAGTCCCAAAATGTCACATCTGCCAATTAAGAAAGTCACTAACACCAACCCAATTTCACTGGTATTGGTCCCTACCTATTAACATGAAGAGCAGCATGTGCATACAGGTGAAAAAGAATTGATGATGCCATCTTGAATACTACCTACCATGCCATTCATAAAATTCTGTGCTTATTGAATATATCAATACTACTATGCTGATAGGACCTGGTAAGCAGGATGTATCTACACTCTTATTTAAATGTTTGGTAGAATTCACTCCTTTTTTTAAAGATTTTATTCATTTATTTGAGAGAGCGTGGGCACACAAGCGGGGGTGGGGGGGACAGAGGGAGAGGGACAGGTGGACTCCCCACTGAGCCAGGAGCCTGATGGTTGTGGGTCTCCATCCCAGGACCCCAAGATCATGATCTAAGCTGAAGTCAGATGCTTAATGGACTGAGCCACCCAGGTTCCCCTAGAATTCACTCTTGAAGCCATCTGGTCCTGGGATTTATTTATTGGGAGAGTTTTGATTATTGATTCAATATCCTTCCTCATTACCTCTTTTACTTCATGTTTCAGTCTTGGTTAAGTTGCATTTCTAGGAATTTATTCATTTCTTCTAAAATATCTAATTTATTGACATTTAATTATTCATAGTAGTTTCTTATGATCCTTTGTATTTCTGCAATATTGCTTATAATGTCTCCTCCTTCATTTATAATTTTTTAAGTTGAGCTGTCTCTCTTTTCCCCTAGTCTAGTTCAAGGTTTTTCAAGTCTGTTTATCTTTCATAAAGCCAAATCCTACTTTTGTTGATCTTTTCTATTGTCTTTCTAGCTTCTATTTCATTTATTTCTTCTCTACTCTGTTATTTCCTTCCATGAAATTGGATTTAGTTCTTTCTTCCTTTCCTAGTGCATTGCAGTATAAGTTTAGATTGTTTATTTGAGATCTTTCTTTTTTCTTCAAATAAATTCTCCGCCCTTTTTCTCTCTCTTCTTCTTCTTCTGGGACTCCTATAATATGAATGTTGTTATGTTTGATGGAGTCACTGAGTTCCCTAAATCTATTCTCATTTTGCATAATTCTTTTTTCTCTCTTTTATTCAGCTTGATTACTTTCCACCACTCTGTCTTCTAGGTCATTAATCTGTTCCTCTGCTTCTTCCAGACTGCTGTATTCAAGAGTGTTTCTCATTTCTCATTTTGCTTATTGAGCTCTTTGTCTCTGCTGTTATTCCTTATCTCTGTGTTCATGGTCTCACTGATGTCCTCCACTCTTTTCTCAAGTCCAGCGAGTACCCATATGATCATTACTTTAAATTCTCTATCAGGCACATTGCTTATATCTGTTTTGCTTAGATCTCTGGCCGTGGCCTTGTCCTGTTCTTTCACTTGGGACAAATTCCTCTGTCTTCTCATTTTGTCTAAGTCTCTGTGCCTATTTCTCTGTTAGGAAAGTCAGCTACATCTCCTGTTCTTCAGGGTAATGGCCTTATGAAGAGAGGTCCTGTAGTGCCCTGCAGTGTAGTGTCTCCTGCTTCCCAGGGCCTGGCACTTCTGGGAGTATCTCCTATGTGTGCTGGATGAGCTCTGCTATTGGGTCCCAGCCACTTTATCCTTCAGGCCAGTCTTCTGCAAAGGCCGTCTTTGTAGATGATTGGCCTGAAGGCCATGGTTTGGTCTCTGGCCTGAATGTGGAACGTTTTAACTAGGTGTGCTCTGGTCTGCTTGTGAAATGAGATCTGCCACCATTGCCACCATATCTAAGGCCTTGCAAAACTCCCAGGTCAGGAGGTGTGGTGTTGGCAGGGGTTTGGGTTGGTCTTCTGGCAGAGGGGGCTTGCCATGCTGGGACTCAGGTAAATGTGACTAGAAGGGGTGGTTCCACCAGAGCAGTGGGGTGGGGGAGGGGTGGGGGCTTAGTGTAACCAAGTTAGGTAGCAAGTGTTGGAGCTGTGCTGCTTCCCACAGGTGGCCCTGTGCCTATGCTGAGGGGCAGAGGAGGGAAGTGGTGCCTGCCAATTACTCTCTTCCTGGAAGGGTCTCTGTGTGAACACAGCCTCTCTGGGATGCACTCCAAGTGAATAATCTCTACACTGTGTGCCCCAGGTGCTCTGGAGATCTGTTGCCACAGGGTGTTCACAGGCTGTTTGCCTGCCTTTTCTCCAAGAGTAGCCCCAATATCCTAAAAGCTCTCCCAGAGTCAAGCACGTGGACCTTTAAAACTCCAGGCTGTAAGCCCTGCTGATTGCAAGAACTCAAAAAATTCAGCCCCTCTCACTTTCCAAGCCAATTGCTATGGGTATTCATTTTCCCTGTGAGCTCCACTGTGTGCTAGTCTATCTCTTGCTCTTCCCAGCGACCACAGCTCCCTCCCCACCACAGCAGCCATGATGTTCCTCTCAAGCCACACTTCCATACCTCCTATCTCTTTGATGTGGCTTCTTCTCCACCTTTAGAGAAGGTAGACTTTGTGGACTTTGTTCTGCCGGTCTTCAGGTCAATTTCTGGGGTGTGCAGGATGATTTGATAGTTATTGAGTTGTATTCATGGGACAAGGTGAGCCTATGGTTCTCCTACTCTGCTGCCATCTTCCTTCCTCCTCAAATGCTTTCTTTTTTCTTAATGTAGGAATTTATTGCCATAAACTTCCCTCTTAGAACTGTTTTGCTGATTCCCTTGTTTTGGTATGCTGTGTTGCCATTTTCATTTGTGTCATGATAATTTATTTCCAGATTTCTTCTTTGACCCATGAGTTATTCAGAAATATGTTTAATGCCCACATACTTCCAGCTTTCCTCCTGTTACTGATTTCTAGTTTCATACTATTCTAGTTGGAGAAGATACTTGATATGATTTCAATCTTCTTAAATTTGTTAAGACTTATTTTTTAACCTAACATATGAACTGTCCTAGAGAATGTTCTATGGGGACTTGAGAAGAGTGTGTATTCTGTTGCTGTCGGATGGAATGTTCTACATATATCTGTTAGATCCATCTGTTCTAAAGTATGGGGTTCAAGTTGATTTTCTGTTGATTCCTTATTTTTTGTCTGATGATTTATCCATTCTTAAAAGTATTGAATCCTTTACTATTACTGCTTTGCCATATATTTTTGCCTTCAGATATGTGAATACTTGTTTAATATATTTAAGGGCTCTAATATTGGGTGTGTCTATGTTTACCATCGTTACACCCTCTTGATAAATTGACTCTTTTATCATTATATATTGACTTTGTCTCTTGTTCAAGTTTTTGACTTAAAGTCTATTTGTCTGATATAAAGGTAGTTCTGTTCTCTTTTGGTTTCCACTTTAATGGAGTATCTTTTTCCATCCCTTCATTTTCAAACTATGAGTGTCCTTTAAGCTGAAGTGAATCTCTTGTAGCCAACATATAGTTGGGTCTTGTTTTTTCAATCCATTGGGCCACTCTGTCTTTTAATTGGAGAATGTAAGGTATTTATTTACATTTAAAGTAACTGTAATGATACTGATAAATAAAAAATTATTATTACCATTTTGTTCATTGTTTTCTGATGTTTTTTGTTCCTTTGTTGCTTTCTTCCTCTCTTCCTGTCTTTGTGGCTTGATGATTTTTTGTAGTGGTGTGCTTTGATTCTTTACTCTTTTTCACTTAAGTATCTATTATAGATTTTTGCTTTGTGATTACTATGAGACTTTAATAATACATTTTATAACTCTCTACTTTAAGCTGCTAACAACTTCAATTGCACAAAAATGTTCTACAAATTCGACCCCCATGCACAATTAATGTTGATCCCCTAGTTTACATATTTTTAAGTTATATGCCCATTAACAAAATATTATAGCTACAAATACTAACACTTTTATCTCTTAACCTATATGCTAGAGTTCAAAGTGATTTACACACCTTTGTAGTATTAGAATATTTTTAATTTGACTATATATTTACCTCTATAAGGGAATTTTATACTTTCATAAGTTTTCTCTCTCCATTTAAAGGACAGCTTTGCTGGGTAAAGCATTTTTGCTTAAAGACTTTTTTTTTTTTTTTTTTTTTTTGAGCATTCTGAATATATCATCCTACTCTCTCCTGGCCTGCAAACTTTCCACTGAGAAATCTATTGATTGCCTTATTGGGATTCCTTTGTATGCTTTCTCTTGCTGCTTTCAAATTTTTCCTTTTGTTCTTGATTTTTGACAGCTTGATTTAATGTGTCTCAATGAAGATCTCTTCGGGTTGTACCTGGAGATCTTTGACTCTCATATATCTGGACGGCCATCTCTCTCCTTGGATTTGGGAAGTTTTCAGCTATTATTTCTTTAAATAAGTTTTCTGCTTCTCTCTTTTATTTGTAGAAGTCTCTTAAGGTTGTTCCACAATTCACATAGGCTTTCTTCATTCTTTATCATTCTAACTTTTTTTTTTCTCCTCTGACTGGTTATCAAGAGATGTCTTCAAGTTCATAGATTCTTTCTTTTGCTTGATTGAGCCTGCTGCTGAAGCTCTTTATTGCTTTTTTTAATTTCATTTATTGTATTCTTCAGCTCCAGAATTTTTGTTTGTTTCTTTTCTATTATTTCTCTTTGTTGAACTTCACACTTTTTTCCTGTGTTGTTTTCCTGAGTTCACTCATTGTCTACTTGTGTTATCTTGAATTTCACCAAACGTCCTTAAAATAATTATTCTGGATTCTTTTTTCAAGTAATTCACAGATCTCCATTTCTTCAGGGTCAGTTACTGGAAAATTATTTGGTAGTGTTATGTATCCTTGCTTTTTCATGTTTCTGATGAGTTTGTATTGATGTCTGCATATTTGAGGGTGCAGTCACCTCTTCCTGGGAAAACACAGCAGCATAGTCTCTGTGCAGCTCAATCAGCCGAGGTCAGTGTCAGCACAGACTGTGGCAGTCCTTTGTGGCCAAGAATGTGCTGGTCCTATGATGGCAGATTTCACCACATTCACAACTCTAATTTTAGAAAGTAGATGCAATGGGGTGATTCCAGGCAGCTCTATCAGCTGGAATCAGCTTTGACGTAGACTCTGGGAGAACTCAGTAGCAAAGGTTGCGAATGGTCACAATGGTGAGTCTTGCTGGGGTCCTCCTGTTCTCCTTTTTTCCTATGAGGTGAAATTCCTCTGACGGTATCTCTCGTGGAGTCGAGCCCTCTGAATTGTAGGATGGGATAACTCAGGTTAAATGCTTCCTGTGCTTTGTATGTGGCATCCTCGGTTTTCGAGGATGTTTTTGAGCTCTACACGATTTTTGCTGCTTCTTTGTCGTAGTCTAGAGCTTTCCCTGAGCTATTTCCATTGCTGTGTCATTGTTTATTTATGGGATTTGTTGTCTTTGTAATAGAAATGAGTGTTAGGATTTTCTAGCCCTCTGTCTTGCTAATTCACTTCTTAATCACATTTTTAAAATTTTCTGTGACTTGTATGGTCATTAATTTTACATATTTTTAATTAACTTTTTATTGATTTATAAGAAATCTAAGTATTGAAGATACTAACAATTATATTTGTTGTAAGTAAATTTTTTCCCACCACAGTGAGTATTAGCTATTGGTAATATTGCCCAAACCTTACATTTTTTTATGCAAATGGCTGGGAGCATAGAATAAGTACTTACCTGGAGGTTAACCACTTAACTAAATCCTGGCACAGTTTTCACCATTTTCTTGCTGAGTATGACATTAAGCAAGTAAATTAACTTTTAACTTCATTTTCCTCGTTTTTAAAATTAAATGTTTAATGGATAGCTTAAGATACCTTCCAGCTCTAAACTCCTGAGGCCTTTTCCGAACATTTACCATGTGTTCAGTTTCTTAGGCACTTTGGAACACCCTTCTCATAACCTTCATGTAATTAATAACGCATTTTCTTCTCTCTAAAGATGCTCAGTTATATTCATGGTATTCTAATAATCATAATCACATTATATAACTTTCAACACTTTTCTGAAACACTTTAAAGCATCACAGATTATCAAAGTTGTAAGAATCTTCAAGATCATATCCCCCAGATTTTCAAGGAGGAGGAGTTAAGATGGCGGAGGAGTAGGGGACCCCTTTTTCAGTCGGTCCCCTGAGTCGAGCAGGATAGGTACCAGACCAGCCTAAATAACCACGGAATCAGCCTGAGACGCAGGATGATGCATCTGGATCTCTACAAATGAACATCTCCAGCACTGAGTATTGAGGTACGAAGAGGGGAGCTGTAAACCGTGCACGGATATCGAAGTAAAAGGAAGGGGAGGGAGCCGCCGCTTTGAGGCTCGGGAAGCGGCAGCCACCTGCGGGAGCGGGCGGACCACAGAGGGCACCGCGAGAGGCGGACTGAGACCGGTGAGCAGTGAGCAGCACGCCACCAGGCATCTCCCCATCTCCGGAACACGGAATCCCCGTGTGCTACCGGGATCCAGACTGAGGCGGGAACTCCCCGGAGCGCGCACGGGGCGGCTGGCGGCTGGCAGGGCCACCTGCACGGGGGCCGGGCGGACTCGGTCGGCACCCGCGAAGCAGCAGACTGAGACCTGAACCGGGTGCGTGCCACGCAGGCTTTCTCACGAGAACTCCGGAATCGAGGTGTGCTCACCGGCATAGACTCGGAGACCGGGAGCCGGGCGGGGGCGTAAACCAAAGACAGAGGCAGCGCCGGCCGGTGGCTGGCGGCATTAGAAACACAAAGGACAGAGACACGCAGGCCGGTGGCTGGCGGCATTAGAACACAAAGGACAAAGGACCTGCTGGGGCAGAAGCACAGGATTACCGCCGGCCCTGGAAGTGAGGGCTGCGACGCGGGTGTGGGGACATCCCGGAGCTGCAGGGTTGAGCAACACCAAGAGTAACAGAGTTAAAAGTGGCCAGAACATTAGTAGAGAACGGGCAATCCTTCTGTTCTGCTGACAGAGGCTGAAATTCGCCAGCTGCTGCTCTGACTCTAGAAGAGGCACAGCAAAGCCGCCAGGGAAGCCGCCAGAGAACAAAAGCCTGGAAATACCGGCTCAGAGAGAGTGCCCATCCCCATCCTCCCTCGCAGGGGACACGGAGATCTCTACCAAACAGGGTTGCCTGAGTATCGGCGCGACAGGCCCCTCCCCCCAGAAGGCAGGCTGAAAATCAAGAAGCCCACACGCCGGGCACCGGGTGGCGCTCCGTCATTGACGCCTGTCTTCGGCTTAGGGCGTGATCGTGCTCCGGAAAGGAGTCCTCATCGAGGCTCCTCCGCTGGGAGCCTGCTTCTTCCTCTCTCACTCCCCGCTTCTGTTTCGCTTCTTGCTGACTGTCTGTCTCCCTCTCTCAGATAAGTAAATAAATAAAATCTTTAAAGAAGAAGCCCACATCTCTAAGATCCCTATCAAAACAAGGGGCAAGCCTGGGACCCAGTCAATAATTTTGGGCTCTGGAAACCCCTAACCTCTCTTCATCAGAATGACAAGAAGGAGAAGCCCCCCCAGCAAAAGAAAAGATCAGATGAGTCAGTGGCCTCTGCCACAGAAGTAACGGATATGGATGTAACCAAATTATCAGAAATGGAATTCAGAGTAACAATGGTCAAGATATGAGGTAGACTTGAAGAAAGTATTCAGGAAAATATTACTGAGAATATACAATCCCTAAGGGCGGAAATGAGAGCCGAATTTGACAGAAATTAAAAATTCTATGAGCCAAATGCAGGCAAAACTAGAGTTCTTGACGGCCAGGTCACGGAAGCGGAGGAAAGGGTTAGTGAATTGGAGGATGGGTTAATAGAGGAAAAAAAAAATAGAAGATGGTCTTAAAAAAATCACGCCACTGAATGTTGGCCTACGGAGATACCGACTCAACGAAAACGATCCAATGTTAGAATCATCGGCATCCCCGAGGGGAGTGGAGAAAACAGGAGTCTAGGAAGAGATTTTGAACAAATTGTGGCTGAAAACTTCCCTAATCTAGCAAGGGAAACAAAATTCATGTCCAAGAGGCAAAGAGACCCTCCAGCTCAACCATGACAGACCTACACCACGCACGTCATAGTGCGAATTGCAAATATGAGATCCAGGAACAGTATTGAAAGCGGCCAGGGCAAGAAATTTTCACGACTACAAGGCAAAGGCATCAGAATTACATCAGAACCTGTCTACACAGACCTGGAATGAGAGAAAGGGTTGGGGAGCATTTTTAAAGCTCTTTTCAGAGAAAAACATGCAGCCAAGGATCCTTTATCCAGCAAGCATTGTCATTCAGAATTGATGGAGATAAAGACAATTTCAGAATGGACAGTCACTAGCCAATTTCTCGTAACCACGAAACCAGCCTACAGGAGGTATTCGGGGGTTCTATAAAAGTAAAAAGGCCCCAAGAGTGATACAAAACAGAAAGTCACAGCCAATACAAACAAAGGCTTTACGGCAACATGGCAGAATTAAAAGCATATCTCTCAGTACTCAGCCTGAACATTAATGGTTTGAATTTGGCATCAAAGCACCAGGGTTGCAGATCTGGATAAAGAAATGACCCATCCATTTGCTGTCTACAAGAGACTCATTCGAACCCAAAGATGCATTCAGACTGGAGTAAAGGGATGGAGTACCATCTTTCACGCAAATGGACCTCAAAAGAAAGCTGAGATTTAGCAATTCTGCTCATATCAGATAAACTGGATTTTAAACTACAGACTATAGTTAGAGATGCAGAAGAGGGCACTATATTATTCTTAAAGGAAGTATTCAACAAGTGGATACGATCAATTATAAATATATATGCTCCAACAGGGGAGCAGCAAGATACACAAGCCAACTCTTAACCAGAATAAAGAAACAATAGATAAAAATACCATTAATAGTAGGGGACCTCACACTCCACTCTCAGAAATAGACAGAACACCCTGGCAAAAACTAAGCAAAAATCAAAGGCTTTGAATGCCATACTGAAACTAGTTGGACCTCTTAGATATATATAGAACACTACACCCCAGAACCAAGAATACCTTCATTCTATTCTAATGCCCATGGAACATTCTCAAGAATAGACCATGTTCTGGGACACAAAACAGGTCTCAACCGATCGCAAAAGATTGAAATTATCCCCTGCATGTTCTCAGACCCACAGCGCTGAAAAATTGGAACTCAACCACAAGGAAAATTTGGAAGAAACTCAAACACTTGGAGACAAGACCATCCTGCTCAGGAATGACTCGATAAACCAGGAAATCAAAAATCAAATTAAACAATTTATGGAGACCAATGAGAATGAAAAGCCACAACAGTCCAAAACCTGGGATACTGCAAAGGCAGTCCTAAAGGAAATACATAGCCATCCCAAGCCTCACTCAAAAGAATAGAAAAATCTAAAGTGCAGTTTTTATATTCTCACCTCCAGAAGCTGGAACAGCAACAGAGGACAGGCCTAATCCACGCACAAGGAAGCAGTTGACCAAAATTAAAGCTGAAATCAATCAAGCAGAAACCAGAAGTACAGTAGGAGAATCAACAGGACTAGAAGCTGGTTCTTGAGAGAGAATCAATAAAATTGACAGACCACTGGCAAGACTTATCCAAAAGAAAAGAGAAAGGACCCAGATTATTAAAATTATGAACGAAAAGGAGAGGTCACGACGAGACACCATTGAAATTGGAAGGATTATTAGAAATTTTTATCAACAGCTATATGCCAATAAACTTAAGCAATCTGGAAGAGATGGAATCCTTCCTGGAAACCTATAAACTACCAAGATTGAAAAGGAAGAAATTGATTTCTTAAACAGGCCAATTAATTATGAAGAAATTGAGTCAGTGATAAACAACCTTCCAAATAACAAAACTCCAGGCCCGGACGGTTTCCTGGGAATTCTACCAAACATTCAAAGAAGAAATAATACCTATTCTCCTAAAGCTATTTAAAAAAATAGAAACAGAAGGAAAAGTTACCAAACTCATTCTATGAGGCCAATATTACCTTCGATCCCCAAACCAGGCAAAGACCCCATCAAAAGGAGAATTACAGACCGATTTCCCTAATGAATATGGACGCCAAAATCCTCAACAAGATACTTGCCAATAGAATCCAACAGTTCATTAAAAGGATTATCCATCACGATCAAGTGGGATTCATACCTGGGATGCAAGCGGTTCAATATTCGCAAATCAATCAGCGTGATACATCATATCAACAAGAAAAGACTCAAGAACCATATGATCCTCTCAATCGATGCCAAAAGCATTTGACAAAATACAGCATTCTTTCCTGATTAAAAACCCTTCAGAGTGTAGGAATAGAAGGTACATTTCTCAATCTCATAAAAGCCATCTATGAAAAAGCCTACTGCAAATATTATTCTCAATGGGGAAAAGCTAAGCCTTCCTTAAGATCAGAACACGACAAGGATGCCCACTCTCGCCACTATTATTCAACATAGTACTAGAAGTCCTGCAACAGCAATCAGACAACAAAAAGGGATCAAAGGTATTCAAATTCGGCAAAGAAGAAGTCAAAATGTCTCTCTTCGCAGACGACATGATACTCTATATGGAAAACCCAAAGAAGCTACTCCCAAACTATTAGAAGTTATAGAGCAATTCAGTAACGTATGATACAAAATCAATGCTCAGAAATCAGTTGCATTTCTGTACACCGAATAACGAGAACGAAGAAAGAGAAATCAGGGAATCCATCCTAATTTACAATAGCACCAAAACCATACGCTTACCTTTTGGAATTAACTTAACCAGAGACGAAAGGACCTATATTCTAGAAACTATAAATGCACTTAAAAGACATTGAGGAAGACATAAAAAGATGGAAAGATATTCCATGCTCATGGATCGAATTAACATAGTTAAAATGTCCATGCTACCCAGAGCAATCTACACTTTCAATGCTATCCCGATCAAAATAAGGAAGCGTTTTTCAAAGAACTGGAACAAATAGTCCTTAAATTTGTATGGAACCAGAAAAGGCCCCGAATCTCCAAGGAACTGTTGAAAGGAGAAAACAAAGCTGGGGCATCACAATGCCGATGTTCGAGCTGTACTACAAAGCTGTGATCACAAAGACAGCATGGTACTGGCACAAAAACAGACACATAGCCCAATGGAACAGAATAGAGCCAGAAATGGACCCTCATGTTTGGGCAACTAATATTTGATAAAGCAGGAAAAAACATCCGATGGGAAAAGACAGTCTCTTCAATAAATGGTGCTGGGAAAATTGGACAGCTACATGCAAAAGAATGAAACTTGATACTATCTCACACCATACACAAAAATAAACTCCAAATGGATGAAAGACCTCGATGTGAGACGGGAATCCATCAAAATTCTAGAGGAGAACATAGGCAGCAACCTCTACGACATCAGCCAGCAACCTTTTTCATGACACATCCCCAAAGGCAAGAGAAACAAAAGATAAAATGAATTTATGGGACTTCATCAAGATTAAAAGTTTCTGCAATCCAAGGAAACAGTCAGAAAAACTAAGAGGCAGCCAAAGAATGGGAGAAGATATTTGCAAATGACACTACAGATAAAGGACTGGTATCCAAGATCTACAAAGAACTTCTCAAACTCAATACATGAGAAACAAATAAACAAATCAAAAAATGGGCAGAAGATATGAACAGACACTTTACCAATGAGACATATACCAAATGGCTAAAGACACATGAAAAAATGTTCAAAATCATTAGCCGTCAAGGAAATTCAAATCAAAACCACACTGAGATACCACCTACGCCAGTTAGAATGGCAAAAATAGACAAGGCAAGAAACAACAATTGTTGGAGAGGATGTGGAGAAAGGGGATCCCTCCTACATTGTTGGTGGGAATCAAGCTTGGTACAGCCACTCTGGAAAACAGTGTGGAGGTCCCTTAAAAGTTAAAATTGAGCACCCTATGATCCAGCCATTGCACTACTGGGTGTTTACCCCAAAGATACAGACGTAGGAAGAGAAGGGCCATATGCACCCCAATGTTCATAGCAGCAATGTCCACAAAGCTAAATCGTGAAAAAGAAGCCGAGAATGCCCTTCAACAGATGACTGGATTAAGAAGTTGTGGTCCATATATACAATGGAATATTACTCAGCAATCAGAAAGAATGAGTTCTCAACATTTGCTACAACATGGAAGGCACTTGGAGGAGATAATGCTAAGTGAAATAAGTCAAGCAGAGAAAGACAACTATCATATGATTTCTCTCATCTATGGAACATAAGAACTAGAATGATCAGTAGGGAAGAAAGGTGAGAAAAGGGGTAATCAGAAGGGGGAATGAAACATGAGAGACTATGGACTATGAGAAACAAACTGAGGGCACAGGGGGAGGGGGGGAATGGGACTAGACCGGTGACAGGTAGTAAGGAGGGCACATATTGCATGGTGCACTGGGGTTATACATCAAAACTAATGAATCATCGAGCCTTACATCGAAACCGGGATGTACTGTATGGTGACTAACATAATATAATAAAAAATCATTATTAATAAAAAAAAAAAAAAAAAGATCATATCCCCCAACCAACTCATTTGACAAAAAAGAGAATGCTGACTCAAAAAGAGTTATGTGGATTACTCAACATCACCCAGCAGTGATATCAGATTAGAACCTGCATCCTATAATTCTTATTCCAGTGTTGATTTCACTATACTACACATTGCCTCTGCTTTGGACCCTCACCATTCTCTTGATTATTATAGCTGTCTTTACTATTTTAATCTTTATTATACCAAAAATTACTATTAAAATTATTTCATGTCTATCTCTAAGTAAGAATTTCCAAGGAACTGGGCAGTGTCAGTTTTAGAGATTGGACATATTTTCCAGCAGTCTACACGTTGAAATAAACTGGTCCATTCTCTGATTATTTATGAATCTTTAAGCCTCTTTCATGATTCTGACTTGATTCTGTGGAAAACCCCAAGTCAAACTTATTCCTTCTGTTTAAACAGACATCTAGACACCTGCCGATATAATACCTGATTCTTGGAGCTCTAAAACAATTGTGGTCAGCTTGACAGAATAATAATAACGCCACGTGCTAATCTGTTAAAACATTTGGGTAAAACATAAAGATCAACATTGAATTACAAATATTATTAAAGCACGAGAAAGCAGAAACATGCTACAGTTAGGTAGAGTTAATCTCCCAAGAGCTTCCCAGATGAAGCACGGCTTTTGAAGAAGGAAATAGACATGAATTGGTGAAGAAGACTGCATAAGGAGGACAGCACATTCAAGACAGGATAAATTGACTGACTAGAGTCCCATCTTGGCAAGTGACCGTAAAGGAGGGAAGGAGATGGTGGGGATCTAAAAGCATGGGAAATGAGAGAAATAACTTCTCTTTTCCTTATAGTTTTATCTCAGGAAGTGAAAGGATCCACCTAGATGAATCCAAAAATCATTAATAAGATATTCAAAGATTGCTAAAGAGCGTTTATCTAATTGGTGTACCCTACAGGTGTTGGAATTCATTCTGTCATCTGTGACTTTCATTTATTTTCAAATAAACATTTGCTTTGAGACTTACATTTTTTTAAAAACCTATGAAGTAAAGCCAAGATGTACAGTTTGGGCTTCACTAAATTTATTTAGACAAGAAAATATTTCCTTTGGGAGAGCTCTTGATCACAGACACAATTAACTTAGCATAATAAAGCAGGACAGTAAAACCTTTCAAATTATTTGAAATAATAAATATTGCAATAGCACATTTTTGAAGTCTTACTATTCAATTTGAAACAATTTTTTTCAAAATTTCTAACTTCTGTCTTCTTCCCAGCACTATGGCGACAACATGGACTTCTTTGTGACCATGAGCAAATTGCAGTGGCGAATGGGGAATCTAGGAAACTGTGAACATTAAACTTCAAGAATCATGAGAACACATATTTTGGCATCCTATCACTGATATATGGCACTCCATTCATAAAAATAAAATAATTACGAAATCTTCAACACAAATACACAGACCTATGTGTAAGTCAACATAAATGAAAAGTATATAAATAAGTATACAAATAAATAAATAAAATAGAGGGGAGCCTGGGTGGCTCAGTTTGTTGAGTGTCAGACTCTTGATTTTGGCTCAGGTCATGGTCTCAGAGTTGTGAGGTCAAGCCCCACATCAGGCTCTGCACTGAGCATGGATCCTGCTTAATATTCTCTCCCTCTCCCTCTGGCCCCCATGCTTTCTTTAATTAATTAATTTATTTATTAATAGAAAATAGTGAAATAATTTCATGTGCACTGTCAATGAAATAAGGTTGTTATCCAGAAATCCTAAGTTTTTTCACATATACCCATATTCCATGTTTTTCTCATACTCTATTGCCCTTCCTGGAATGTTATTCTTCCTTTGGAATGCTTCCTTGAAGTTCATGTCACTCGTCCATCTAATGCTGAATCTCTGATTTTTGTGTTATCTATCAGGTCCTTCCTTCTTCTCTACCAACAACAGAATACCGGGTTCAATGATTCTTCTCCGTCTCCAAGTCTGACATGATTTCCAAAGATTTTAACTTCCTCTTGACCTATCCAACACTGTGGCCTCCCAGTTCATTCATGTTCACATTTCCAGGGACCTCCATCTGAACTCTAAACATGTACAGAAATTTGCTGGCTGTGCCCTAGACATGGCCATTAACTGGAATGTGCCACTTCTACAGCTGTCATTACAGAGCCCTCATTTTCTAGTCACCCTTCTGTGCTTCTTTCCTCTCATTTACATATGTTTGATTCTTTGCACAGGGATCTGCAGTGATGTGACCCTTCTATTTTATCCTCTAGTCTTTAGTCTTAGTTTATACTTATTGGCTCATCATTGTATCAGTCTTGTTAGTATTTAAATCTCTTGGTGAATTATCCTTCTGTAAAGCAAACCCTGAAGTCTAAATGAATGAAATTGACTACATTTTTCACACCTATGTGGCTGAATGCTACTATACCTCCTAACAAACATAAAATAGAAGACAAACTAGTGTTATCATAAGTTGAGGATATACAGCCTAAACTGGGCCTTTGGGGGCTCCTGGAAATTTTTGTGTCTTTTCAGCTCTCAGTAATTCCATTCTCCACTATTTCCAATTTTCTCTATTTAACTCAAGCCCCAGGTCCAACAAGTTGTCTCCTCATTCACACCCAATTGCTTTACCTCCCACTCTCCAGAATACTAGAAGCCTATAGATAGGAACTCACCCAACTTCCAGGAACCTTCAAACTTACTTTAATCCATACCCATTCTGTCTGTTACATAAGAAAAAATGTCCATCATTCTATCTGAAGTCAATCTTCCTGTTCTCTGGATCTTAGTCTTACCTCAGGCACAAAGAACCATTAGTCATTTCTTTGCATTCTTTGAATTTCCTCATATTCCAATCCCTGGATCTCCCTCTCTATCAAAAAAATCTCTCAAACTCACTCTCTCCTTTGGATTTCCACACCATATAGTACCCCTTTAACAATCAAACTTTTTTAAAAGTTTTGACACTTTCTGTCTTCGCTTCCTTATTTTCAATGCAGCCATTACAATGTGACTTGTCTTTATACCACTCCACAAAATCCAGCCTCAAAAGTGCTCTTAGGAAGACATCTTTATTGCTAAACTCAATGGATACGTTTTATTAATTATTTAATATTTCAGCATCCTTGTTGCTGTTCATTTCTTTGAAACACTTTTTCCCCCTTCAGGATGTCATAACTATAGGATTTTCTTTCTATTTTCTTAAAGCTTCCTATCAGTTCCTTATTTGGGTCTATTTTTGCCTGCCCTTAAAGGGTTCTTCCTCAATCCCTCCCTCTTCATTTTAGGACTCTTTTTGAGTGGCTCATCTGCTCCCATAATTTCTGATAATTTATATATGATGTTATCCAAAATCCCTGATCTCTCCCCTGAGCTAGAAACCACATATCCAACTTTCCGTTGGGTATCTTTACCTGTAAATTTCACAGATGTTTCAAATTTGGACATGTTATACATGAATATACCATCATTCCACCAAAAAATTCTGTTTCTCTGATATCCTTTATCCCCATAAATCATTAGTTGTACTAGTTGCCTACCCAAGAAATCTGAACATCTTAGTGGATTTTATGCCTCACTGACTACATCATCCTATTATCAAATCCAGTTAATTCTACATCCTAAATAATTCTCAAATCTCTTCAGTGCCTCTATTACCAGAAACACTACCCTAATTCAAGTCATATTCTTGTCTCTCCGGCACTACTCTATCACACTCATACCTGAACTTCTCATTCCAGCCTTGGATCCTGTCAATCTGTTTTCCATATAGCAACAAAAATAAATTTTCTAAAATTCAAAACTGATCATATCGTCTACCTGCTTAAAATTATTCAACAGGTCATGCTCACCCTTGAACTAACATTCCAACTCCTTAATATAGTGTTTAAGATTCTTCACAATATTTAACCACTGATTACCTTTACATGGTCATTGAAGTCTATGCCTATGATCTACACTTCATCCAATAATAAGTTTTTTACTTCCTCAGATTTGTCAGTGTGTCATCTCCAAGTCATTATGCATGTAATTTTCTCTACTAGGAAAACTCTCTCCTGCCCCTTCATCTAAGAGTAAATCATTCTTTCGGTATCAACTTAATGACACTCTTAGAGAAAGCTTTTATTGATCCTATCAAATGTGATTCACGTACTCTTCCTAGGAGCTTCAAAACACCTCTCAAGGTCAGTTATATTTTTCTCACAAATGCATCTGTCACATTATAACTGTTAAGTTGCATATCCAGCTTACCCCACTAGTTTCCAAGCTTCTTGACACGAAGGAGTTTGTGAATCTCATTCACCAATAACTAGCATAATATTTTGTACATAATAGTTGAGTGAATGAACAAACATTAATTTTTTTTTAAATTCTACTATTCCATTCTAGAATTGCCAGAGACCCACTGGTGAGAGTTGTCCCTATGCTAACACCATTAGATTTCCTTTTCGGGTTGTAACTGATCTGTTAGAGAGAAGTTATAAACATAAATGCCAACAAGAACCAGGTAGAAAGCATAAATGAATGTAAACAAAATGGGTGGGAATATAGTAGGTAAAACAGTTCTTATCAGAAGAAAAACAGCGTAACTATATGTGGTGATGGATGTTAACTAAACTTATTGTGGTAATCAGTTCACGATATAGACGTATATCATTATGCTGTACACCTAAAACAAATACAATGTTGTATGTCAATTATATCTCAATATTAGAAAAGAAGGAAGAAGGACACTTTGAAAAAAATTATCTTTTCTAGGTCTCTTTCATATGGAGATGGATTTAAAGATGGTTCAATATAAACATAATTCAACATTTTTACTTTGTCTCAACTCTCTCACAGTGGGATAAGGAACATATTTTCCCCCATGTGCATGGGTGTAGTCATTTGCATATTAATACATGATAGGGAAAATAATGATGAAGGTGCTGCCAAACACATAATGCTTTTGAAAACTTTATCTTCCTGATTGTCTTTGCCCAGTCTGTTCCCTTCTTGTCTTCTCTCTATTGTAGGCCCTTGTTAATTCCTAATGACTTTACTAGTATCCCATTTGAAATCTTCATCAGTTTCTTTCTAACCTCCTTGCCAGTTCTTTTTGTATAACATGACAGAAAGCAGTGAAGAATTTTGGTAGAATTGGGGCGCCTGGCTGGGTCAGTTGGTGGAGCATGCAACTCTTGATCTCGGGGTTGTGAGTTCAAGCCCCGTGTTGGGTGCAGAGATTACTTAAAAAATAAAATCTTAGGGGCGCCTGGGTGGCACAGCGGTTAAGCGTCTGCCTTCAGTTCAGGACGTGATCCCGGCGTTATGGGATCGAGCCCCACATCAGGCTCCTCCGCTATGAGCCTGCTTCTTCCTCTCCCACTCCCCCTGCTTGTGTTCCCTCTCTCGCTGGCTGTCTCTCTGTCAAATAAATAAATAAAATCTTTTTTAAAAAAATAAAAAAAATTAAAAAAAATAAAATCTTAAAAAAAAGAATTTTGGTAGAATTTGTGTATGTAAAAATGTAAATGCACCTTCATGAACATGTAAACATGAATACACAGAAAAGCTAGAGAGCCTGAAATAGCAATTAGAAGGGCTGCTGCGGTATTCTAATACTGAGAAGTACTCCCCTATAGCACTACCTTTCTTCCACTTCACCACTCAGATATCATCATACTAGAATACAATTTAAATGAAAAACTCATTTTGGATGTCAAACCTGATCTCATTTTCTTTCTCTGACTTCTTTTTAAATAAAGTACAGCAGGGTTTCCAGAGCAACAATTGGTCCAATTATTTCTGATATGTGCAGACTCACTCTACTATAAGGCATAAAATGACAGGTAATTTGACCAAGACATTTTATGGCATTTTTAAAGGGTCTATAGAATATTTCTGAAAAATGAAAAGAAAAGCAGCGTCAGATCCATACAGAATTAACATAAAATTAAGTTTTGGCACTTGAGCAAAAAATATTTAGTGCTAAGTTATTATGTTTAATTAACCTTTCATTCCAGAAATCACTGAAATTGGTGTCTTGAACAAATCATTAGATAGACAATACATATATAAATGGATGTGTAGATAGATTCACTGTTTTATTATTATATCTCTAAACGGACTGTATTTAAGAGAACCTCTTACTATTCACTTTCTTTACTAATACCCTGATCTTAAGCCTTTGACCTTGTAATTATCAGAGTCTACAGTAGGCACATTTTTTGTAAAAAAACGTACCTTTAATGTTTTCCTCCGTACAAGCTAATATTAGTTAAAATTCACTAAATGCTTACTAAGTGCTTTACATAATTTTATTTCTTATACTAGCCCTCTTTTTGCTCTTTTTTATAATTAAGGAGATGAAAGTTTAGAGAAAATTAAATAATTGCCCACGATTACAGAATAGTAAGCAGCAAAGCCAAGATTCAAACTTGTGTGGTTGTATTAATTTCTTATGTCTGCCACAACAAACACCACAAAGTGGGTGACTTAAGACAAGAAAGATACACTGTTGCACAGTTCAAGAGGCTAGAAGTCTGAAATCAAGGTGCCAGAAGGGCCATGCTCTCTCTGAAGGCTCTGAGGAAGGATCTTTCCTTTACTTGGTCCTAAATCCTGCTGGTGGTTTGCAGTCCTTGGTGTTTCTTGGCTGGAAGATGTATCATGGTACAGGGTCTCATTCCATGTAATGCTAGTTTCCTTTCACTTAGCCAGTGTGAAAAGTGAGCCCATAACTTAGGTCTATAGCAGGCAACTAGCTTGCCATGAAAATGATGTCAATTTCTAAGAAAGTTGTCACCTCTTTTCCAGATTTGGGATTTCCCTGATATTGCAGGTAGAAAGTACAGTTTCTTAATCCATTTTCAAAGCATTAATCCATTTTTATAGACCAAAGAATAGGTCAGTACACCTAACAACACTGCACTGGTAATGTCCCATGCCAAACTTCAGTATTCCTATACAGAATATTAGAAAATCGGCAAAAGTGCAAAACCACCCCAAGTCTCTAAGCTCTTGCTATAATGTGGCCTTGAAATTGAACCCGAGGTGCCTGAGTGGCTCAGTCGGTTAAGTGTCCAACTCTTGATTCTGGCTCAGGTCATGGTCTCAGGGTCCTGGGATAGAGCCCCACTTCGGGCTCTGTGCTCAATGAGGAGTTGGTTTGAGGATTCTCTCCCTCTGACTCTGCCCCTCTTCCTGCTCATGTGTGCACACTCGCTCTCTTTCTCTCTCCAAAATAAATAAATAATTCTGAGAGAAAGAAAGAAAGAAAGAAAGAAAGAAAGAAAGAAAGAAAGAAAGAAAGAAAGAAAGAAAGAAATTGAACCTTACTGACTTCTCCTTTTGGTCATATTAGCACACTAGATACTGGATTTACCCTCCCTCCATGAACTAGATAAGTGAACAAAATCCATAACAATTATACACATTAGACAACAGGCATGGACAACAGGGCATGATCTCTGAGGAAAGTGAAACAAATGAAGCCAGCTTTATGACTGGCCTGGCTCACTGCCTGGAAGCACTTTCCAGGCAGCAACACCTGGAGAAGGAGCCCAAACAGAGCCTGAGTCCTGCTGAGTTAGAGACCTAGAAATTAGAATCCAGGGAGCCTGGGTTTAGTAGAATTTGTGAGACAGACTTCCAGAGACCACCTGCACAGAGAGAAAACTTCAGAGATTGGAAGAAGGATTCATTAATCTGAGCATGCATGAAAAGAAATTTCCCAAGGCCACGGAAAGAGCCAATGAAATAAAACCACAAGCCAATCAATTCCTGCAGCTCTCACAGGGCTGAGAATGGTTCACATTCCCACCAGCCAAAGAGGAAAAACCAAGTAATACGTGGATCCTCGATATAGTCCTCGGACAGTATCCCTTCAGGAGTAGGGATTAAATCAGCCCTGAATTAAATGAGAATCTGGACCAAACTAACAAAGTTTAACAAGTCTCGGCAAACTACAATTAGAGGTGAATTTTCTCAATTTGATGCAGGGAATCCATGAAAAACCTAATTATCATCATACTTCATTGTGAAAGACTCAATGCTGTCTCATTAAGGTTGGAACAAATTAAGGATGTTCTCTGTCACCACTCACTCTTATTAAAAACTGTACTGGCCAGTGCTATAATACAAGAAAAAATATGCATAAAGACTAGGAAAGAAAAAAATAAAATTGTTTTTATATGCAGATGACATGATTGTGTATGCAAAAAACAATAAGAAATCTACAAAAAAGGTGCTAGAATAAATGAAAGTAGAAAATCCACAGGATGCAGGGTCAATATACACAAATGTATTCTACTCCTATATGCAAACAATGAGCAGGAGGAAATTGAAATAAAAATATCATTTAAAATAGCATTAAAAATATGAAATAGCATTTAACAAAATATAAATATTTTAAAACTTTGCTATCATAAATTAAAGAAGAGTGAACTAAATGGGGAGATATACTACATTTATAGATTGGAAGACTCAATATTGTCGAAAGCCAATTCTCCTTAAACTGATCTATAGATGCAGTGCCATCTCAATCAAAATCCCAGCAGGCATTTTTGTAGAAATTGACAAAGCTGATTGTTTAAAATGTTAAAACACATACACACACAACTGAACCTGTTGACTTTTATTTCAATTGAAATTTGAAGACTTTTATAAATAATCGTATTTCATTCCCTAGATATGACATCATTGAGGAGGATGACTGGAATTTGAAGCCGGAAGATGTGCTCTATTATTAATCCTTTTACCTTACATAATTTAATTAACTTCTTGGTCTTCAATTCCTTTATCTATTAAATACTTACCCTTTATATCTCACATGTATTTGTAGTAATAAAATGAGACTGAACTTTGATCACTGAAAAGTCAAAGATTTGAACTCAAATTCTTGCACGTGCCTGACAAGTATCATAAATGAATGAAGCAGGTAGAATACAAACTGTAGAAAACTGGCATACCATCAAAAGTGGAGGATAAGATGGCAATTATTGCTCAGCTTTGACCAATTATTACCAAGGAACAACCTCCATACTGACAATAAAATCCCCATGTTGCTAGATCATCCAACTTCTCAGGAAAATCTGCATTTTTATATAAAATATCCCATTTTAAAATACTGGCAATCAATTCAAAATGTTTATATGTAATGTGGGCCAACAAAATATGTCTATAGGTTACATGCAGTGAGTGGTACCCAATTTATTTCTGTGGCTATGAACCACTGTATAAATGTTGCATATTATTAATATGTATAATAATGATATTCATACTGATAGCTACGCCAAACACATAAGTGGCTCTAAGCAATAGCAGAATATAACTGATAAAACATATGGAAGCTCAGAGGAGATCAATATCGAATGAGAGACATTTGAGCCCAGAACAATACATACTATTATAGAGAAAATTAAACAGATTCCTAATTGCCAGGACATTTCCTAACTGGCCCTACAAATAGTTGACTCTGATTTTCAATTAGTAAAGCAAGTTTACAGAAAACAACTGTCATGGGACAGGAGGTGAGAGCTGTCTACCTTTGTTCAAGTAAACTATTCTACTGCAACAATCATATGTGCTTCCCTAATTGGCTAACTTGTTTTGTCGAAAGTTGGGAAAATCACTGATATCACCAATTTTCAACTTTTCTCTTTTTGTCTGTTAGGTCAGATAGCTCAGTACACAGTATTTCAATCATGATACTCATATAATTTCTTTACTATTAATTTTCAGTTCTCTATCATGGTGTCTTACTGATGATTGTATATAGGTTTTATTCTCCCTCCTCTGGTATTATAATCATTTAGCGGGATGATTTCTTATGCATATTCTAGCTGCTGGAATAATTTTTTTGCATAATTCTTTTTTTTTTAATAAGTGTAACATACTATGATCAACCTAGAATCCATCACCAAGTTGAGGGAAATTAGGTAAATAAGCAAAATCTATTAATCCATTCAGATAATCATTTAACAACAAATGAGCACGTGCTTGGGCAAAACAACTGATTAACCCTTTTCTGCCTACACCCTCCTCCTCTTGAAGGGGAAAAAGAGAGAATGAGGGAAAAGGGAAGAGGAACACAAGGGAGGGAGAGAGAGAATCAAGTTTCTCCAGTTTTCAAAACATGAAACTGAAAAATGTCTCTTCAGTGAGTTGTACTTTATAGCAAGCAAGTGGAAGATTTGAGACTAGAACATAACCTAGCACACAAATTCAAAATGGAGGCTAAACTCTCTGAGGTATTTATTACGCTTACTGCCTCATTAAAATGAAAATTGAATCACTGAAAGAAGATCCTTGAACAATGTGGGAAACTGGAGTTTTCTACTTCTCCTGCCCACTGTGGGAAGGAGTCCTAGATTAAATCCAAATAGCTTCAAGGAATGAATTTTAACTCAAGAATAGAATGTAATCGGCTAGCCACTGTTTTCTTACAGGAAGAAAATCTGTCAAGTGATCCTTTTTACTGTAGTTAAGTATAAAGTGCTAAATCCCACCCATCAAGGAGCATGGTACTCACACTCCTTGCAGTCTATCCCAGGAGACTGGATTGTGAATCCAGAGGAACAAGGAGAGAGATTATAGTATTCGAAATTTCCCCAAGTTCCCCGTTTGTAGATAGATCCCCAGGAGGCTGCCTTGTTCCCTGCTGTGTTCCCTTCCTCCCTCTGTCGGTTGGGGGATTTATGAAGGTCAAAGTAAGAATACAAATGAAAGGAACAAAGCAGAAGAGGCTAAGAATTTTTGCTATCAAAGGTAAAATGAAAAATCTTCAAATCTCAGAAGACTGAGAAGCAAGAAGAAGAGACTGGAAAAAAACGGAGAGCTCTCCTCTGAACATTTGATTTCTAAGTCAATTAAAAGAGATGATACATTAACTCTTTGTTGATTATAGGATCTAATGCCATGATAAAAGGATGTTATCTCTCAAACCCTTCAAAATATTTATACAATAGTGCAGACTCAAGATAAGGAAATGCTGTTGTTGGTCTGGAAATGTTAGCCTTGGAAAGAATCTGAATGATTCTGATGAGGGAACAGAAGGCAAGTTGAGGACAAAGCAGAAGCTGACACCCTGCAACCCTCCCCCCCCCATGTATGCAACATTCCGCGGGCACTCCTGCCTGCGGTCAAGGATAGAGAAACAGTGACCCTATAGATACCACAATCTTGCAAGACTTGAGTCTCCCTCAGTTTACAAATGTCTTAGCAGTTTACAAGAACAAAGCTATCAGTAACCTAGCTTCCAGAAGAGAATCTATGTAGACACAGTTAAATTTCCTTACTGCCTGCAGCCCATTGACAAGTCCTTAAAACAAGCACGGTGACATTCTTCTAGGAACTCAGCTGCCTGGATGTTAATACTTTGCTAAGGGCAAAAGGCAGTCCTAGCCTGACCCTCTCCCCTCCACCAAGATCCCTTAAGTCTACATTAACATATAAAAATTCCTTTGGAAACTTCCTTTATCTCTAACCTCCCCCCCCCAAGATACGTGTTGGCAATCATCCCCCAAGCATATGGCCCACCGATATACATCTGAAGGGTCTCATGACTAACGTTTTATTAGACAGTAATAAATAACCTTTTCCCAACAACAGCTAGCCCCCTCAAGGTCCTGGAAACCTTGTTTCCAAAATTCCTTAGAGACTTAACACTATCCCTAACCCCCTCCCAACCTGAGGGTATATAATGGGCCATTCCTCACAACCCCGGTGCAGCAGCTCTTTCTGTCCACAGGTCCATCCGCGTGCTTTAATAAACCACCATTTTGCACCAAAGACGTCTCAAGAATTCTTTCTTGGTCGTCGGCTCTGGACTCCACCCCACTGAACCTCACCTATATTCCACAATCTCATCAATTCTTCACACAAGTCACCTTATCTAAGCTCCTCATTTTTCGGGTGTGAAAACCTAGACTCCCTTGACGTAAAATGAACTGCTTCAGGTAACACAGGTAATTATCAGAGGAGCCAGGACTAGAAGCCCCATCTTCTGAGGCCTGGGCTTCTACTCCACTCTAACGCCACTGTAATGGCAGTGATCAGTGTTTAGTAGCTGTGAGGTCATGATACCAATAAAAATGTTAAAAGTCAGGTAAAATAAAAACTAATTTCAAGAAGAAAATTATTACAGAGGAATTAAAAATGCACTAATATTCCTACTTCTTTAAAAACATTATACTTCAGGGGCACCAGGATGGCGCAGGGTCCTGAGATCAAGCCCTCTGTCGGGCTCCGTGCTCAGGGGGGGGTCTGCTTCTCCCTCTGCCTCTGCCCCTCCCTTCAACTCCACTCGTGCTCTCTCTCTCTCACTCACTCTCTCACAAAAAAATTAATAACATCTTTTTAAAAATGCAATTTAAAACATTATACTTCAAATTCCAATGGATTCATAAGGTTAGAAAAATGCATGCCACAATTCTGAATTAAGGATAGGTCCTCCTCAGCCCACGGAATGGGAGAATATATTTGCAAATGACACTACAGATAAAGGACTGGTATCCAAGATCTACAAAGAACTTCTCAAACTCAATACACGAGAAACAAATAAACAAATCAAAAAATGGGCAGAAGATATGAACAGACACTTTTCCAATGAAGACATACAAATGGCTAACAGACACATGAAAAAATGTTCAAAATCATTAGCCATCAGGGAAATTCAAATCAAAACCACACTGAGATACCACCTTACGCCAGTTAGAATGGCAAAAATAGACAAGGCAAGAAACAACAATTGTTGGAGAGGATGTGGAGAAAGGGGATCCCTCCTACATTGTTGGTGGGAATGCAAGTTGGTACAGCCACTCTGGAAAACAGTGTGGAGGTCCCTTAAAAAGTCAAAAATTGAGCTACCCTATGATCCAGCCATTGCACTACTGGGTGTTTACCCCAAAGATACAGACGTAGTGAAGAGAAGGGCCATATGCACCCCAATGTCCATAGCAGCAATGTCCACAATAGCTAAATCGTGGAAGAAGCCGAGATGCCCTTCAGCAGATGACTGGATTAAGAAGTTGTGGTCCACAACTAATGAATCATCGAGCCTTACATCGAAAACCGGGGATGTACTGTATGGTGACTAACATAATATAATAAAAAATCATTATTGATCTGTAAGAAAAAAAAAAATAAAAAAAAAAAGAAGTTGTGGTCCATATATACAATGGAATATTACTCAGCTATCAGAAAGAACGAATTCTCAACATTTGCTGCAACATGGACGGCACTGGAGAAGATAATGCTAAGTGAAATAAGTCAAGCAGAGAAAGACAACTATCATATGATTTCTCTCATCTATGGAACATAAGAACTAGGAGGATCGGTGGGGGAGGGAGGGGATGAAGTGGGGGGTGGTCGGAGGGGGGAATGAAACATGAGAGACTGTGGACTATGAGAAACAGACTGAGGGCCTCAGAGGGGAGGGGGGTGGGGGAGTGGGATAGACCGGTGATGGGTGGTGAGGAGGGCACGTATTGCATGGTGCACTGGGTGTTATACGCAACGAATGAATCATCGAGCTTTACATCGGAAACCAGGGATGTACTGTATGGTGACTAACATAATATAATAAAAAATCATTTAAAAAATAAATAAATAAAGATGTATATACCTAAAAAAAAAAAAAAGATAGGGCCTCCTGACATTATTCTGCTTTCTGAGTAACACATTTTCCTCTTTGCTTCTCACAACTCAAAAGCTGCCTAGTTTATCTTCCACAAATGAGTTACTCAAGGCAGGGTTTGGACTAAATGGTTTGACACACAATACTTGATGAGGGCATGGCTCCAATTAGTCTTGATTGGGCACCTAATAGATGCCAGGCATTATATTACATGCTTTTATGCCCATTTTACTTTCTGAGCTTCTGAACACACTCTGTACATATATTTTGGTGAAAAATAAAGCCATAATTATGAGTTCTATCTCTTAATATACTTTATTGGTCTCTTTAGACTTTTTTTATCTCAAGTTCACAAACATAACAGACACGTAGCTGCCTTAATTCATCATTTTGTTTGGCAGATGGTTTGTTTGAAAAGGTATAAAATGCAGAGAAGCCTGGTTAAGCAAATGGTATAAGCAGAAAATGATGACTGTTTGAGACTCAGCCCTGTGTCTTACCTAAGCTGTGGGGCCTCAGGAAAATCGCTTCAAGTCTTTAAGCCTTAGTTTTCTCATCTATAAAACTGACCTAGCAACTCTCCTCCTATATTATAGGCAGCCTGGGAAGCACAAATATGATAATGATAATAACTCACTATTCAAAGGCAAGGCATAAAACATTCTCATTAGGAAGAATAAATAAATTTAATTATCATCGAGTTTTTATAAATCTGGAAAGTTCTTTGTCTATTTTATAACATTATAATTTGATCCATTTTGGATCTGTTGAAATTGGATCTTATCACTAAATTTCATTTCTTTATCATTAATGATCCTTGAAGTTGACTCTATTATGCAAAAGAGTTTTCAAATGATCTAATTTTTCAAAGTAAATACTGTCAAAATTACCAGGAAAGCAAGCTGGCCCAGGAAAACACCTCATGGGTCAAGGAAGCAGGCTGAGAACTGGATTATCTCAACTTTTTTCCACGACCTTAAAATAATACTCTCGAGAATTAATAATCACATTCTTCTTGTTCATGGGAGAACAAGTCCAGCTGATTACAAGCTCAGGCACATTGAAGTGAGTTCTTTGAGAACACATTACACCATTCTCATACCTAAATGTACATTCTGTGTTTTATGTATATAGAATATTTAGCCATCATTTCATCATTTTTGACCTAAAATGTAACAGCAGCCCCCAAAGAGTCTGATAAAACCTGAGGACAAATATCAATAAGGAAATCAGTAAAGATGAAGTCTTTTTCCTGGTTGCAATGATTTCTCATTGACTTACTCAGGGATCTTACCTAAATTAGTTTCCTTATCTGAAATACCCATTTTCAGTCTGTATTACTTAGGATAGCCTATTTGCTATAATGAATAGGCCCGAAATACATAATGACTCAAACATCATGTAAGTTATATTTTGTTTTGTTTTTAATTTATGCTCACATAAAAGTACTTGACTGGTAAACACCATGAGGGGTTTGCCCTCTTTCACACAGTTATTCGTTGAATCAGACTGACAGAGCTCTGCTATTGTCAACACATGGCTTTCAAGGCCATGCTGGGATCATTTCCATTTCAGCTAGCTGGAGAAAGGAAAGATTATGAGTGAACACACGTGGAAGTTTTTTATGGGCCAGGCCTGGGAGTTGAACATATCGCTTCTACTCACATTTCACTGACTAGAATTCAGTCGTGTAGCCACATATAACTGCAAGGGATCTGGGAAATACATTCTAGCTGTGTTCCCAGGGAAAAAAGGAAAACACAGATTTCTTGAGAAGACAGCACACAAATAACATCTCCTGATTATCTACATGTAGGTTATCTAAAGTTTTGGTAAATAAGATAAGCCATTTTATACTCCTGTGCTACATGTCATTCGATAAATACTTATCAAGGGACGCCTGGGTGGCTCAGCTGGTTAAGCATCTGCCTTTGGCTCGGGTAATGATCCCGGGGTCCTGGGATCAAGTTCCGCATCAGGCTCCCTGCTCTGAGGCTAGCGTTGCTTCTCCCTCTACTTCTCCCTCTTCCAGTCCCCCTGCTCGTGCGTGCTCTCTCTCTCTCAAATAAACAAAAAAAATGTTTTAAAAAAGTAAGTAATAAGCAAATACTTATCAAGAATACACTAAACATCTTTCATATCCAGACAAAGATTTTACGTGTAGGTATGTCTTCCAGACTAGATGAAAAATCAAGGCCAACAACTCAAATTTATACTGAGAGAACTCAGAGTAACAAAAACTGATGTTTCCACACTGACTTTATGTTTCCTGTCCAAAAGTACTTCTCAGAACTCCAGTCTGTAAAAAATACAGATCCCTGTGGGGCTCTTGTTCTATCAAAAGTTGCATGACCTCTTGTACGGATCATATTCTTGCTCATGGGCTCAGCCAGGACATTTTGAAGGAGTACGGTGCTTTTGTTTGAGGGAGAGGGAAAGGAAGATGAGGCCACAATGGTTCGTGGACGTAGGAATACTTTCTTCGCCTTGGAAGAAAGCAGTATATTTCAAATGTACACAGTGAGGGTTACATATGTATCAGTGAAATACAACTTTCAAGCAATAACATTTGTGAATCACTGAAACTTTGCATTTTACTTAGCAACATAAAAATAAAAAACAATTTCCAGGGAAGATGGTGGAGTAGGAGGCTCTAAGCTCATTGCATCCCATGGATACGACATGATAACACCATACCACGATAAATAACCCAGAAAATGACCAAAAGCCTGGCAGAATGGACTTTCCATAGCTAAATGTAGAGAAGAGGCCATATAAAAGAAGGTGGGAAGGGCAGAGATGGGGCTAGGAGCCAAAAGGACCCATGAAATTGCCCACGAGAGGAAGGGAAACTGGGGACATGGAGAGAGGCAGAAAACAGACCCTCACACCAGACATGGGGAACCCTCACAGGGAAGACAAATCCCCACAACATGTGCCTTGGAAAACCAAAGAGGCCAAATTTCACAAGTTCTTACAATCAGCTGGGCTTATCACCTGGCACTTCAAAAATCTCAGATGGAAGGTAATAGCAATACAGGCCTACCTCAAGAAGCAAGAAAAATCTCAAATAAACAACCTAACCTGACACCTAAGGAGCTAGAAAAAGAACAGACAAAACCCAAAACCAGTAGAAGGAAGGAAATAATAAAACTAGAGCAGAAATAAATGAAACAGAAATAAATGAAATAGAAACTAAAAAAAACAATAGTACCTATCAATAAAACAGGAGCTGGTTCTTTGAAAAGATCAACTAAATTGATAAACATTTAGCCAGACTCAACAAAAAAAACAGAGACGGAGAGAGAGAGAAAAAAAAAAAGAGAGAAAGGACTCAAATAAAATCACAAATGAAAGAGGAAAAATAACTGACACCACAAAAATACAAAGAATTATAAAAGAATATTAGGAAAATTATATGCCAACAAACTGGATAACCTAGAAGAAATGGATAAATTCCTAGAAACATATAACCTATCAAAACAGAAGCAGGAAGAAATACAAAATTTGAACAGAACGATTACCAGCACTGAAATTAAATCAGTAATTAAAAAACTCCCAACAATGGAGCACCTGGCTGACTCGGTCAGAAGAGCATGTGACTCTTGATCTCAGGGTCATGAGTTCAAGCCCCAGGTGGGGTGAAGAGATCACTTAAATAAAAGAACCTAAAAAAAATTTTTTTTAAGTCCCAACAAACAAAAGTCCAGAACCACAAGGCTTCATGGGTGAATTCTACCAAACTTTTAAAGAAGAGTTAATACTTATTCTTCTCAAACCATTCCAAAAAATAAAAGAGGAAGGAAAACCTCCAAACTCATTCTATGAGGCCGGCATGAGCCTGATACCAAAAATAGATAAAGACACTGCAAGAAAAGAGATCTACAGGCCAATATGTCTGATGAACAGAGATGCAAAAATCCTCCACAAAATAGTAGCAAACCAAATCCAACAATACATTAAAAATATCATCTACCACAATCAACAAAGGACTTATTCCTGGGATAGAAGACTGGTTCAATATTTGCAAATCAACCAACCTGATACACCACATCAACAAGAGAAAGAATAAAAACCATATGATCAGGGACGCCTGGGTGGCTCAGTCGTTAAGCATCTGCCTTCGGCTTGGGTCATGATCCCAGGGTCCTAGGATCGAGCCCCACATTGGGCTCCCTGCTCCGCTGGGAGCCTCCTTCTTCCTCTCCTACTCCCCCTGCTTGTGTTCCCTCTTTCACTGGCTGGCTCGCTCTCTGTCAAATAAATAAATAAAATCTTTAAAATATATATATATGATCATTTCAATTACTGCAGAAAAAGCATTTCACAAAGTACAACACATCCATTTATGATAAAACCCTCAACAAAGTAAGTTTAGAGGGAACACACCTCAACATAATAAAGGCCATTTATGAAAAACCCACAGATAACATCATACTCAATGGTGAAAAACAGAGCTTTTCCCCTAAGGTCAGGAACAAGACAGGGATGTCCACTCTCACCAATTTCATTCAACATAGTCCTAGAAGTCCTAGCCACAGCAATTAGACAACGTAAAGAAATAAACATCATCCAAATGGGTAAAACTAGTGAAAGTAAAACTTTCGCTATCTACAGATCACATGATACCATATATAGAAAACTCTAGAATTGATAAATGAATTCAGTAAGATCACGGGACGCAAAATCAATATACAGAAATCCATTGCATTTCTATACACCAATAATGAAGTAGCAGAAAAAGAAATTTAAAAAACCAATCCCATTTACAACTGCACCAAAAATAATAAAATACCTAAGAATAAACATAACCAAGGAGGTGAAAGACCTGTGCTCTGAAAACAATAAAACACTGACAAAAGAAATTGAAGATGACACAAATAGAAAGATATTGCATGCTCATGGACTGGAAGAACAAATATTGTTAAAATGTCCACGCTACCCAAAGCAATCTAAAGATTTAATGCAATTCCTTTCAAAATACCAACAGCATTTTTCACAGAACTAGAACAAATATTCCTAAAATTTGTATGGAACCACAAAAGGCCCGGAATAGCCAAAGGAGTCCTGAAAAAGAACAAGACTGGAAGCATCACCATCCCAGATTTCAAGATACACTACAAAGCTGTAGCATTCAAAACAGTACGGTACTGGCACAAAAACAGATGCATAAATCAATGGAACAGAATAGAAAACCCAGAAATAAACCCACGATTATATTATATGGGAAAACTGAACAGCTATATGCAAAAGAACGAAACTGAACCTCCTTCTTACACAAAAAGTAGACTAAAAATGGATTAAGGACCTAAATGTGAGACCTGAAACCATAAAAATCCTACTGCACAAGCAGTAATTTCTCTGACATTGTCTATAACAACATTTTCCTAGATATGTCTCCTGAGGCAAGGAAAACAAAAGCAAAAATGAACTATTGGAACTACATCAAAATAAAAAGCTCCTGCACAGGGAAGGAATCAATCAACAAAACTAAAAGGCAACCTGCAGAATGGGAGAAAATGTTTGCAAATGAAATATCCAATAAAAGGTTAGTATCCAAAATAAAGAACTTATATAACACAACATGAAAAAAAAGAATTATCCAATTAAACAATGGGAAAAGATATAAACAGACATTTCTCCAAAGACATGTTTCTAAGATATGCAGATGGCCAACACAGACACATGAAAAGATGCTCAGTATCATTCATCATCAAGGAAATGCATATCAAAACCACAATGAGATATCACTTCACAACTGTCAGAATGGCTAAAATCAAAAACACAAGAAACAAAAGTGTTGGTGAGGATGTGGAGAAAAAGGAACCCTCTTCCACTGTTGGTGGGAATGCAAACTAGTGAAGTCACTGTGGAAAACACTACGGAAGTTTCTCCAAAAATTAAAAATATAATTGCCATATGATCTAGTAATGCCGCTTTGGACATTTACACAAAGACTGCACAAACACCAACTCAAAAAGATACACACCCTATGTTTATTGCAACATTATTTACGATAGCCAAATTATGGAAGCAGCCCGTGTCCATAGATAGATGTATGGATAAAGAAGATATGGGGGGGTGTATAAATATATACATATATATTTATATATGAATATATATCTGAATTTATATATATATATATTTATATATATATATATATGAAATATGGAATACTAGCCATGAAAAAGAGTGAAATCTTGACATTTGCAACAACATGGATAGATCTGGAAAGTATAATGCTAAGTGATAAAAGTTAGTAAGAGAAAGACGAAGACGAATACCATATTATCTCACTCCCATATAGAATTTAAGAAACAAAACAAATGAACAAAGAAAAAAAGAGACAAACGAAAAAACAGACTCTTAACTATAGAGAACTAAGAGATGGTTACCAGAGGGGAGGTAGGTGGAAGGATGAGTGAAGTAGGTGAAGAAGATTAAGAGTACACTTAGTCATGATAAGCATTAAGTAACTGTAGGATTGCTGAATCATTATACTGTAACTGTGTTACAAATTACTCCATAATTTGGCTATCACACTGTGGTTTGCTATACTGGAATTAACAACAACAACAGCAACAAAGCAGTGGCCACAATTTTATAACTGACTCACAGCTGAAAATTAAAAGGCCCATAGTATGCACAACGGAGCAAGGGCCTCGTATCTGTATGGAGTTAGACTCTCACCCCCTGGGCAAGTTGACATGTGTTTAGTTTTGGATTTTTTCATTATAAAATGATTATTGAGTGATATTATGTGTTAAACAAGAGTTAATCTGTAATGTGACTGGTGCATGTAAGATATTCAAAAGTGCCAATCTCCCAATAAATATTAGACTCTTCTTAGTTGCTCCTCTTTTCAACATTTTGCTTTTGTTTCTACACTTTCTCACTGTGCTAGTGATACGGTAAACTAGGATTGGAAACAAGGATTGTCACTGAGATCTAAAAACTAGATACTGTGATCGGGCTTGTTGTCAGGATAAGTACGGCAATTCCTATCTCAACTGTCTTGGTAGTGTTTCTCTTGAACTTCAAGGGTTTTGTTTTTGCTTTTGTTTTTATTTTCTAAGCACTGAAAATCTTAAGTGAAACAGAGACTATGTTAAGTATCATTGTAGTCACTGGTGTCATTCACTGCTATCTCAGGTGGTCTTCCATTCAGGCCATTGTAGGAGTTACGCTCCCTCCCCACCCCCTTTTAAGTTAATTTGAGTAGAGGTGACATGAGCTACTTCCCAGTGGAAGCCTTTAAAACCTACCAACAAGTTGCCCTTTGCTTCACATTATCACGCTGACCGGACACCTTTCCCATATGGAGGCTCCATCAGCTCCTCTCTGAGAGAAAACAACTAGGACCACGGCCCTCTACTCACCTGAAATGGGTTATAACATGAACTAAAAATAAATTTTAGGACACTGAGAGTTGGGGGTTGTTACCATAGCATAGCCTAGTGTATTCTGACTGACTGAAAACATAATTTTCCCTTACTGATATAAGTAATTGTATTAGGCCGCCATAACAAAGTACCACACACTGGGTGGCTTTAAACAACAGAAACTTATTTTCTCACAAATCTGGAGGCTACAAGTCTAAGATCGAGGTGTTGGCAAGGTTGGTTCCTTCTGACACCTCTCTCTCCCTGGCTTACAGAGAGGCCATGTTTTCCCTGTGTCTTCACGTGGTCTTCCCTCTACACCTGTTTCCTAATCTCCTCTTATAAGGACACCCGTCGTATTGGACAAGGGCTCACCCTAATGATCTCATTTTAATTCAGTGACCTCTTCAAAGACCCTATCTACAAATACAGTCACATTCAGAGGTACTGGGGGTTAGGATTTTGACATGTGAATTTTGCAGGGACACAACTCAGCACATAACAGTCATGTCTGTTCACTTGGCCTAAGGTGCATTATTTTATACCACTTACCTCAAGACCAAGCAAAAATGTAAACCTTCATTGTCACCTCAAGTTTGACCAGGGTCTGATAATTAATTTGAGATGATACCCCAGGTATATCTAAACCAATTTGCTTTATCTATCAGGCTGGGTCCTAAAGATATAGGCATTTATTACTCCTTTTCATCGACCATCAATATGTTATAGTTGCATCCATTGAAAAACAAAACAACCAAAGAAATATGAATAACAGATCAAATAAAGACTATTTTTTCATTTCTTTTAATAGAATGTAACTTCTAGGAAAGCAAAGACCTCATTTTTTTTTTCATTGAACAAAGATTGTCTCATGGCAGGTACTCATACAAATAAATAGATGAATTCATGAACGAGAACCAAAAAGCCAAAAGCCGCCACTGAATCGCTTTGCATAGCCTAGGAATATTAGGTATAACTTCCCCCAAATGATATATTTATCTGAGGAGTAGGTGATAATTAGAGATAATATGTCTCAAAAGGAAACATCCTTCTAGAATGTTAACACAAACACCTTCATGAATCCTTACCAAATCCTCCCTATCATTCCTCTTCTATCGATAATGGGTTGGATAACCAAGACTGTCGAAAGGATTGAAAGTAAAAAAGTTTCTGATTCCTGAAAGGCAGCCAAATTTGAAGTATAGAAAGAATGTCAAAGGGGGCGCCTGGGTGGCTCAGTCGTTAAGCGTCTGCCTTTGGCTCAGGGCGTGATCCCGGCGTTCTGAGATCGAACCCCGCATCAGGCTCCTTGGCTGAGAGCCTGCTTCTTCCTCTCCCACTCCCCCTGCTTGTGTTCCCTCTCTCACTGGCTATCCCTCTCTGTCAAATAAATAAATAAAATCTTTAAAAAAAAAAAAAAAGAAAAGAAAGAATGTCAAAGAAAAGGAAGCAACTTTTGTCACTAGTAGAATGACACTAATTGCCACAATACGTGGTACCATCTTTGGCTGCTCCCAACATCCATGCAACAGCACTGAATCATGGGCATTTCTCTGACCTACTGGGTGAAGGAGCAGCCGCCCTCCCTGCCAATGTGCCAATGCTACCATGGGAATGTGTTGGGGTTTTTTTCATTTCAAGTCTTTGTTTTGTTTTGTTTTGTTTTTTTTCAGCCGCCCTCCCTGCCAATGCTACCATGGGAACGTGGTGTTGTTTTGGTTTGGCTTTTTTTTTTTTTTTTCATTTCAGGTCTTTTTTTTTTTTTAACTCCTGTAAGTTTTACAAGTTTTAACTCATCAAAATGACTTGAATATGGAGGAGGCAGTGTAATATGATTTAAGAAAGAACTGAACTAGGAGTCGGGAACAGGGTTTCTGGTTCATTTCTGTGACGAATTATCTAAATGACCTTGAATGAGTCACTTAACCTCTCTGGGCCCCAAACTCGTCACTCATAAAACCAGAAGCCCAACCCAAGAGCTACTGATGCTCTTCTTTGGTTGAAGTAATGGGTGCAGGAAGGTACAGGCTAGCTCTTTTGGCCAGTTTGCCCCAGATTTTCCCTCAGCACCCCCAGTGTTCCGTGGGGCCCCTTCTTGGAACCCAGTGCCTCTCAGACCACTGAACACACCTTTTCTAGAAGCTCTATGTGATCCTCTCACCCACTAACATTTTGCAATCTATATGAGTTTTTCTCTTGTCATGAAGTTCCTGAGTATAAGCTGAGGTCCATTCTATAGTTTGAAGAAACAAATTGGCCTAATTTTAGGTGAGACACTACCTTATGCTTTTTCAAATATCTGTACATCTAGTTTTCCCTTTTCCTAAAATCCATTCTGTTCCCTTTTATTCCCCCTTTGTATAATGCATTCACTATTTCTGCCAGGAAAACTCCTTTTCAACCTTAAAACCCTGTTCAGGGTTTCCTACCTCTAGAGTAAGGCTTCCCTGACTACCATTCTGGTTCTCAAACCAATTCCTCCATCTACTATCCCTCTTCCATGTCCACCCCTGTTCTTACATGAACCTCACTGCCTTGTGGTTATTTCTTTGTGTAAACACTGCCTTCCTCTGGCGTGGGTCCTTAAAGGAAGCACTATGTTATATTCATCTTTATATCTCTATTCCTCACACCTAACACTGTGCTTAGTGGTTATCAATATGAATTCAAAAGAGATTTATTGGACTAAAGAGATAGTCTAGACATAAATCAACTCTGTAACAGGAATGCACAGAAGCCAGTTCAAGGTGAAGCTGAGTTCATGGAAGCCCCCATCTGGAGTTGAGTTCACTGATCTAACGACCACCAGATCCGATTTTTTCTTTTCCCTAATCGATTCAACATTAGGAAAATGGGATGGGAATGAAGGTGGGTTAAGGAGAGATTTTTTAGCATTGCTAAATCACAATGTTAGAATATTTTTCCTTGTAAGGTTTTGCTTTATTTATTCCCCTTTAGTCACTTTATTTCTGGGAAATTAAGAATTCTTATTTGAAGATCTTTTTTTTTTTTTCCTCGAGTACCCACCATGGCCTTGAGCATGATGTCCTAGAACAAACTATTCCCTGGAGAGACCTGAATGAGGAGATAGAAACGAGGTCATTTTCAAAACAGCTTCAAAAGTTAGCCGGCCTCCAAGTCTTTTCCCAGAAGCAAGACCCAAAGACTAAAAACGAGTTATCTAGGTTAAACCACTGATTCCCTAAATGTAGTTGCAGATCCTACATTCTCATTGCTCATTATTAAAATGTGGATGGGGCGCCTGGGTGGCTCAGTCGTTAAGTGTCTGTCTTCAGCTCAGGGAGTGGTCCTGGAGTCCTGGGATCGAGCCCCGCATTGGGCTCCTCTGCTGGGAGCCTGCTTCTTCCTCTCCCACTCCCCCTGCTTGTGTTCCCTCTCTCGCTGGCTGTCTCTCTGTGTGTCAAATAAATAAATAAAATCTTTAAAAATAATAATAATAAATAAATAATAAAATAAAATGTGGAATACATTGACTTTTTTCCAGGGGTGAAGGGGAAGGGGACCATAAAAGCCTGCTATTAGTGCTTATTACACCTTGCCTTTCACCTCATTAGAAAAGCAAAGCTAAAACTGAAAGTCCTTGACAGAAGCAGTTTGCCTGGGCACCCTTTATTCTGGTAGCCTATGATTTTTCAGTTTTACTAGCAGAGACAAGAATCAATTTGTTGAGGATAAAATGTCAAAACTGAAAACATTGCCATTGTTACCGTCTGGACCAGCTGAATTATCCATCATCTGAAAAGCAGCCACATCCTGGCAGCAGAGTTCAGACTGTTTAGGAAGAAAGTCCTGACTTGTCTTGGAAATTAGGGGCGATCTAACAACATCCAGATCTGTACTGAACGTGGGTGACTTCACTTAAATAGGAAGCCCTGTGAAGAGTGATGGGTGGGGGCAGCCTGGTGGACACTGAGGTGTTGTTTTTTTTTTAATTTTTATTTAAATTCCAGTTAGTTAACATACAGTGTAATATTAGTTTCAGGTGTACAATATAGTGATTCAACAAGTCCATACGACACCCGGTGCTCATCACAGCAAGTACCCTCGTTAATCCCCATCTCCTATTTTACCCATCCCCCCCACCCACCTCTCCCCTGGCAACTATGAGTTTGTTTTATATAGTCAAGAGTTTGTTTCTTGCTTTGCCCCCTCTTTTTTTTTCCGTTTGCTCATTTGTTTGGTTTCTTAAATTCCACATTTGAGTGAAATCATATGGTATTTGTCTTTCTCTGCCTTATTTTGCTTAACATAATACTCTCTAGCTCCATCCATGTTGTTGCAAATGGCAAGATTTCATTCTTTTTTATAGCTGAGTAATATTCCATTGTATATAGATACGACATCTTCATCCATTCATCAGTTGATGGACACTTAGGCTATTTCCATAATTTGGCTATTGTAGATAATGCTGCTATAAATATTGGTATACATGTATCCCTCTGAATTAGTGTTTTTGTATTCTTTGGGTAAATACCTAGTAGTGCAATTACTAGATCCAGGGTAGTTCTATTTTTAGCTTTCTGAGGAACCTCCATATTGTTTTTCAGAGTGGCCGCACCACTTTGCTTTCCCACCAACCATGCAAGAGTGTTCCCCTTTCTCCATATCCTCGCCAACACCTGTTGAATTTTAGAGTCACAAAAAAATTGACAACAATATTTTGACTTCCTTATTCCTTGCCCAGTGCAAAGTTGTAGGTAAGAGGTCAAAGCGAGGTGACTTAGGAACAGATACAGATCTTTTTTTTTTTTTTTTAACATTTCACTGACTTTTATTTTCCCAGTTACTGTAATATTGTGTGATATTCAGGAAAGATTTCCTGTTTCTTGTCAATAGTAACAAAAGTATTTACCATTTAGCACAGATAACACCTCATGTACCAGGCGCTTTATAGAATTACTTTATTTTATTATATTATGTTAGTCACCATACAGTACATCCAATGGAATATAGATCTTTCTATTGGAAATTGGAAATCCCCACGGATTGGGTAGGAGGAAAGCAGGTGACTATGATGAAATGCAATAACAGAGCATCAGAATATCAATTTGTGAATTTGGCTTCACTAAGTCTTATACCAATTTTTAAACTTCTTATTTAAAATTATTTAAACCCATGCTAATGGTTTGGTTTATAATTGTATCTGTGTCCCTTATATTAGTGGAAAAGAGTGCCAAGCCCTTACTAAGCTTTGAAAATGGATTACCTCACTGAATCCTCACAACAACGCCATGGTACGGGACTATTATTATGCCTGTTGTCCTGCTAAGGTATAGCACTGTTAAGGAATTAATCCAATTTTTCCTTGGAGTAAAAAATTTAATGAAATTTATGTGGAGTAAATAAATTATACTCCCAAATCAACACTTCACTGCTTTCATAGGAAAAATGGGAAAGATGCAGACTTTGTATGAATTTCTAAGGAACATGTGAAATGAATATTAGGAAAAATACATTTTATTAGTGTTCTGAACATCTTCAAAGAGGCAATAACATAATTGGTCATAACCACCAAAAAAAAAAAAATTGAAATTTACTCTGCCAGTGTCTTTTAAATACGTTGAGGAGATCCAAACTGTAAAAATGATGGCATTTGTCTTAGAACATCACGAAATAGGAATGTAGACAAGGATGTCATTTAAATTAGGAGAAAGGGGTGCCTGGGTGGCTCAGCTGGTTAAGCGTCTGCCTTAGGCTCAGGTCATGATCCCAGGATTCTGGGATGGGGCCCCATATCGAGCCCCGCTTCGGGCTCCCTGTTCTGTGGAGGCTGCTTTCCCCTCTCCTGCTCCCCCTGCTTGTGCTCTCTCTCTCTCTCTCTCTCTCTGTCAAATGAATAAATAAAATCTTAAAAAAATAAAATAATAAAGTAGGAAAAAATTTTCCTCAGAAAATATACTAACACCCTGGGTGTACATCTGAAGCTCTCAGTAAGACTGACGGTAGATATATCTAAGGGGCTGAATGTTTGTGTCCCCTCAAAATTCATATGTTGAAGCTCCAACTCCCAGTATGGCTATATTTGGTTTTTTAAATATATATTATATATTATTATGAATGTATATCTTAATATAATATTTATTATAGGGAATTAGCTCACATGATTATGGAGATTGGCAAATCCCAAATCTGCGGGACTGATTTCTAGTGTGGCTGTGTTTGGAGATGGCGCCTCCAAGGAAGTAATTAAAGTTAAATAAGCTCCTAAGGGTGGAGTCCTGATCTGATAAGATTAGATTCCTCATAAGAAAAGGCACCAGAGAGGTCAAAGGAAAAGCCGTGTGAGGCCAAGGCAGCCATCTACGAGCTCCCACCACGAAAACAACCCCGCTGGACGCGTGATCTTGGATTTTCCAGCTCTCAGAATTGTGAGAAGATGAATTTTTTATTGTTTAAGCCACCCAGTTTGTGACATTTCATTGTAACAGCCTGAGCAGACTAACACAACATAATATTTGTCGAAATCACATTTTCAAGTTTTTACTGTAGTATTTTCTCTGTCAGTCATTCCTTTTGTTCGCTGCTAGCAGAGGGAGACCTTGGTAGCAGGTCTCAAAAATCTAAGAAAAATCAAAGACCAAATAAATAGCACTCTGTATTAATTCATTTTTTTTAATAATTTTGGAAAAGAACATCAAGTTTTATTTCATGTCAGTAAGTTTTATTCAGTTCCTGGAATACCACTGTCTCCTAGGGGATGACCACGACCCACCAGACAGACAAGAAATGTCCTCAGCTTTGTTAGTTTGAGAATACTTTCTGCTATGAAAGTTTTTGTGTTTTTAAATTGTTCATTTTGAAAATAATTTTATAAATAACCGATATGTACCGGAAATTTCTAGGGAATAAATTCACCCTTGATACCACTACACAGACATGTTGTTAACACTCCGGAAGAATTATAGTCAACAGATATGTATCCTGTTTATATTATCCTTCTTTATAGAGGACAGAGACACTTCAGAGCATGGGTTTAGAGAATCTGAATCCATGCTGGGCTCTGTCACAAACTTTGTCAGTTCAAGGAAAGATGCTGAAAAATGACAGGAATCTACATTGCCTACCAATTCCGGGACTTGCCCTATTAATGTATTTTTACATGGTACTAGAGAGTGAGCTCTCTCAAAAAGGGAATAACATGAATGTCAGTACCAGGCAGCCCCTAAAGTAGGTAGAACAGTATGATTTGTGTGGAACCCAACTTATTTGCAGGTCTAAAATAATTTAAAAAAAAAGTCTCAACAGGAATTCTGGAATTTTCCAGAGCTGAACTCCTAACCCATAAATTAATAAGTTAGTCAACATGGATATAGCACCAACCCCATAATCATAACAACCATAATCTTACTTGGAACTATTTATGGGAATGGAAGAAAAAGAAAAATTGAGAACCTGGTTTACTGTCTGACCTACTGTTCTTTATATATTGTCTTCTGTTTACTCCCAGATTAAATATCTTTGGAGTTGAAGATCAGCCCGAATTCTCCCCATTCCTGGTGGTCTTGGAATAACACACACACACACACACACACACACACACACACACACACACACAAGTATGAGTTAGAAAAAGGCTGTTCTTTACTATCAACCTAAAGCTAGGAGTCTAGCGGTAATGCTAGAACATAGGGCAAGCTCAAGAGCATAATTCTTCAGGTTTACTCACGGGCATTACGAAATAATAAAACTGGTTGTTTCTCTGTAAGCCTATCTTTTAAGGTATTCTTTAAAGGGGTGGTAACAACGGAATACACTGTTTTTAGCTACCTACTACGCTGTGACCCAAAAACTACTCCAACACCACCGGCAGCCCCTGTTCCCCAGGCATCACAGGCCACAAAGAACATGCCACACTGTAGCTGCAAACTCTATATAAAACTATAAAAGAGCCAGTTCAGACTAGTGTTTCATCATGAATTCTCTCACTGGTTCTATACCTAGGGGCAAGTTACTTAATATCTCAGAGTCTCTGTCCCCCTGTCGTGGATGGGGATAACACGGTCTTTCTCAGTACTGCTGTAAGACTGAGAGCAAAGAACACTCATCGGTGTATCCTTCAATGTCTACTGAGGAAAACAAACCACTCTAGAGGTTTTGAACAGAGAGTTTTAACGCAGGGAGTTGGCTACAGTGACGTAAGAAAGGCGAGAAGGGCACACGAGAGGGGTGGACAGTGGCCGCAGAGGAGAGCTGCTACCACCACCGCTGCCACCTCCTACCACTGCTACGGTAGCAGGGTAAGAACCCTGGAGACTGCACTCCCATGGACAAGCCCGCACACATTGTCATGGCGACTGTGAAAGGCACTGTTCCATCTGCCATTGGAGCTGCTCGGCCATCACCTAGAGAGAACCCAGGTACTTACATCACCGCTGAGGAGCTCGCTCTCCTCCTGCGGCTCCTCTCCCAGGTGCTTCAAAGAGGGCAGGGCGGGGCGGGGAATGGCTTCCTTCTGACTCCTACCTACCAATCCCCTACGAAGACATCACGCAGAATCATCTATAAACCAGGTCTCCATTCTTCTACCAACTGATCAGAGGAAGCAAGTCAGAGGCTGTTTTTTAAAGGGAGAGCACTTGCTTGCCGAAGAGGCCATGACTTTGCTCCAAACTACCCATGAGATGCGAGGCATGGACTGAGAGATGATAGCAACAAAGCAGAAGTAGGAGTTCTACAAGTCTGAGCCTCTGGTCATACAACTTGTATTTTTAGGATCTGATCAAGTCTAATCTCAGATATGATATGAGATAGATATGATATGATATATGATATGATAGAACACTGCTGCCATACCCTTTTTAAGGTTTGGTGGATCACGTAACACCCAGTTTATAATGGGTGGTTGGGATATCCAATGATCAAGCATTGTTTTCCACCAGGGCCCAAAAAGGAGACCAGGAACTGTTTCTAGAGGGACAGTGGTAGTTTATAAAAGAGGGGATCTCTTTTCCCCAAGACCTTCAGGATCTGACACAGAAGTTCCTGCTAGAGCATGGTAGAACTTCCACAGAGCATCCTAATTTGTGATAAGACTACTTGGACAACCACTGAATCTGCTGGTCATAAAACCCAAACAGCAGAGCCTTGAGCCCCACTATTTGGTACCCTTGCAGGTTACTCAATAAGTACTCAAAACGCAGTAAGTACTCAGTAAGCACACCGAAATATGCTATTATTTATCCCAACAATGCAAACAAGAACATACAGCACTGTATCTCTTTCATAGTGGTGAGTAGTGCAAGGTGCAGCGACTTGTCTTTGTAATTTGGAGGAGATGCCCCAGAAGATTGGACTCCCCAAATTCCACCAAGGTGCCAGAACTTGGAATTTTCAACGAGGCTTATTTCCCACCTTCTCCCACACACATGTGATTTTCAAAAGCAGTAGTTCTCAAACTGTAATGTTCATCAGAACTACCCTCAGGGATTGTTAAAATACAGATTATTCCACCCTTAATTTTGATATAGTCAGTTTGGGATGGGGCTGAGGCTAGAAAATTTTCTTCAACACATTCCCAGGTACCATTGATGCTGCTTGTCCAGGGACCAAGCTTTTTGAATCACTGTGCTAAGTTATCAAGAGTAGTTGTTACTTCCCAATCACCAGGATCAGTTTCCTATGATCTATGCAATAAATCATCATTATGTTCCATAGAATGTTGAGATAATCAAGGTCCTCACAGACTAGATTATGATCAAGAGAACATGAGAATTAACAAAGCCTTGAGTTAAGAGGTACTTCTGTCCTTGCCAGATGGAAGCGAAATGTTCCTTATAAATTGGTATAGAAAGGGAAAAGACTTTTTTGCCAGGTTAATAATTATATAACATGTTCCAAAAGCTATATTGATTTTTTTCCACATCTTGTATTTATAATTTATAATTGGCATTTATAATTGAATTATTTATCACCTGACCATGTTTATAGAATTCCACATTCTCCAAGATCTGTCTGCCTTTTTCACAAAAGGCAATATTAATTAGGTTGGTGACAAGAATCAATACTTATGCATTTTTCAAATTTTTGATGGTGATTTTAACCTCTATGACTCCCCTCATAGATGAGATATTGCTTTTAGTTTATATCTTAGTCGGGATAGGAAGTTTCAAGGGCTTCCACTTGGTCCTGTCTACAATAACAGCCCTTGATCCACGGTTCACAAATCCACAGTGAGCATTCTACCAATTGCCAAAAATGTCATTTCACCCATGCATGTGAGAACTGTGAAAATCACAATAACATGGTTTCATGGAACTATTGGACCCACTGTGAGATCTAATCAGCCCCGAACACCATATACTTTTATTGGTTTTTGACATCACTGGGGATTAGCAATACAGAGCCATTGATTTATAATGCTCTAAAATCTGGGTATTTCTCTTTCCTCAGTACAGAGTCATCCTGGCAGATGGAGTCAGATCCCTTTGGGGAAGGATTTGAAGAAGATTTACATTATTTACTTATTACAGTGTCCCAGGGAACTCCTTCAAGGATACCCAATTTTCCCTTCATTTAGGTAGGCCTGAGTCTTTGAACTGCCTCATGCCTAGAAACTGAGAGAGAACAAGACTTTCTTTTGTGCAGATTCAAACCAGTATTTTCTCCCTAGTCCTAGGGTTTTATCAATTATAAGGCAGGCTGCCAATATATTTTACACTTTGGGGTGCCAGGGTGGCTTGATCGTTTAAGCATCCAACTCTTGGTTTGGGCTCAGGTTATGATCTCAGGGTCATGAGATCAAGCCCCAAGTAGGACTCTGCACTCAGTGGGGTGTCTGCTTGAATTTCTCTCTCTCCCTCTGCCCCTCCCGCACTCACATGTGTGTGTGTGTACTCTCTCTCTCTAAATAAATATGTAAACAAATCTTTTAAAAATATATTTTTTATATTTTAAGGACTTTTTTAAAAATTAGCAGTTGCCCTGTCTCTCTCCCTCTCTCAAAAAAAGGGGGGACAGGAAACCTGGGTGGCTCAATCAGTTAGGCATCCAGCTCTGGGTTTTGGCTTAGGTCATGGTCTCAGAGTTGTGTGATTGAGTCCCCATCGAGCTCCACACTGGGCATGGAGTCTGTTTAAAATTCTCTCTCTCTGCCCCTCCCCCTTCCACTTGCATGTGCATGCGCACTCTCTCATACTCTCTCTCAAAACAAAAAAAAATTAGCAATTAACAAGAATCTCAGCAAGCTGAAACCGATTCTCACTGTAGCCCCACATGCAAATATACCTAGCAGGTAAGAACTGCTATACGGCCTCTGCCTCAGCCATTTGGGATCCCATAAAACCCACTGAACAAGAGGGTCCATTAAATTCAGTTCTTTTGAGCTATCCACTGAAAAGCCATTACCACAACATACTCTAGGATTTTCCAACATACACTGGCAAAATACTATCATTTTTTAAATATTCATCCTTTGGAACATTCTAGGATCTATTTCTAATTATGGGTATAGAAGCAAAGATAAGTGTTAAGGATAGATCATGAGGAGAAAAAGCAACTGAGTCCTGTGGGGTAATTGCTGGCTGTTCAAGAGAGGAAAAGGTAGATTTCTGATAAGGGAGGAGGAACTGCTTCTGAAAACAAAGGATACTCAGGTGGTTTTAGGGATTCAAGTCTCTTAGACTCATCTGAATACTCTCAAATTTCCCCATTCCCATTCTAGTCCTCAAGGTCTCACCAACCAACAACTCAACTGTAGGACACTTGGTAACACATTAAATTCTAATTACACTGCAGTTCTGCAGCCCACTGGACAAATTTTGGGTCTGATTCCCAGATGCATCAGTCTTGAGTTTATATGCTACAAGAAATAGAAGTCTTTCTGAGCTATCAGTAAAGATCTCTGGTTCTCTAACTGTGGTGCTGAGAGTTTAAAATACTGAGCCTTTTATTTTTTTTCCATAACTCCCCAATGAATCAGAAGCAGCCAGCAAACGCTAGAATCCTTGTCATCATCACTTCTAAGCTAGTCACAACAGACAGTCATTTTTCTGAAGTCTGCCTTTAAGAAACAATTTATCCCAGGCCACTACAAGTTACAGATTCTGAGTATTTCATTTTCCTTTGTCATTTGAGGTTATTTCATGGTCAAGCACCATCCAGGCAATAACAGATCCCGTATTCCATCCCTGAGGTTTTGTTTTCTAGGATCACAATTGATACTATGTATTAATCTAGACTAGTCAGAAAATAAAACTCACTTTAGATTTATCAAGCAGAAAAAAGATTTAGTGAAGGGAGTTGGTTATAAAGGTATTGGGGGGGAGGGGCTTGGGTGGCTCAGTCGGTTGAGCATCCTGAATCTTGATTTCAGCTCATGTCATGATATTGGGGTTGTGAGATCCAGCCCCACAATGGGCTCCACACTCAGCACGGAGTCTGCCTGTTCCTCCCCCTGCTTTACTCTCTCTCTCTCTCTAAAAGAAACAAACAAATAAAATCTTTTTTTTAAAGGGTATTTGAGGAGATAGAAGAGCAAAAAGGAGAAAGGAGTTACTTAAAGATCAGGATGCTACTATTGCCTCTAAACCATAATCTGGTATGAACTTCAGAGGTACTAATGTACGGCCACTGCAGGTGAAATTTCACAACCACAGCTGAATAGAGATCCAGGAGCCTGCACTACTGCTGAGAAGCCACCCTCTCCAGGCTGCTGCAGCTGTTGCCTGAGCACCACCCGAAGCAGGGAATTAAAAAAAGAAGAAGAAAAAGAAGGAGAAGAAGGAGGAAAGGAGGAAGAGGAAGGAGAAAAAGAAGAGGGAGAAGAGGAAGAAGTAACAGCATTTCCCCTTCTTCCCAACTTCCAGTTTTTCATTCATACCTCCCAATGCAAGACCCAACTAAAAGCTAGCTAGCAAAGTAGTCTTAGAAGTAGAAGTAAGCTGTGTTCAGACTTCTACATGCCCATGCCCATCCAAGGGCAAGAGAGTTGGAAATGGAGCTGTTCCACAAGAGAGAAATGACCAAGAGCACAAGAATTCTACTCATATATGTGAGCTCAAATCCTTCCCATAACCACATCCATGATGGACATGCTATAAAGGCCTATCTTCAACATTCTGACAGTCCTCTTTGCCTGGAGGAAGGCAGGGTGGATGTTAAGAGAAAAGCTGAGCAAGTAGTATGAAAGTATAAGATTTTTTAGGTAATGAAATTTCTATTTAAATGCAGGCCTGTAAATAACCAGGAAAAACTTTATCAATATCTCAGTCAATGCCTTAAATAAGTACCTTTGGTGATAATGAATATTCCCTGGATATCCACTGAAGCATACTCTTCTATTAAGTGGTGTTTTGTGACAGAAAAATAAAGCAAAATGGGTACTATAGATTAACTTTTTTGAAGCCTCTGTTTCAAATTCTGGTCATTAAGGATGTCAGTCAGGCATCCCATATCCTGATTTGGCTAAAAACAACACCTGACAAAATTCATGTCACTTTTTTTGTGTGTGTCCAAGATGAGTAATACCTTAATCAATCACATTATATAAATTCTTCCTTTCTTTACAGACATGAAAATATGATTTCTGTGCTGTGATTCAGAGAGTAAATAACCTTATAGTTTAACAGGAAATCACAGATCTCTGACTCAGACTTGCCATAATTAGCAATCAGTTAGACTTTAGAGACATAAAAATAGTCTGGTTCACTATATTAAAAGCATATTCTGTTCTAATCAGATGAGATCAAATGGACACAAAATCTTTACTCGAATATCATTTGCAGTTTAATTTTTCAAAAATCCATTAACAGATAGTTCCAGAGAAAGGGAGGTGGGGTGGGTGAAATAGGTAAAGGGGATTATCTTGATAAGCACAGAGTAATGCATAGAATCATTGAATCACTATATCGTATACCTGAAACTAATATAACACTGTATGTTAACTACCCTGGAATGAAAATAAATAAAATAAAAACTTTTTTAATTAAAAAAAAAGCAAAAAAAATTTTTTTAATTTAAATTCAATTAGCCAACAGCATTAGCTTCTGATATAATGTTCAATGACTCATTAATTGTAAAAAAATTTCTTTACTAAAAAATTCCAGGGGCACCTGGGTGGCTTGGGATTGAGCCCCACGTTGGACTCCTCACTCGGCATGGAATCTGCTTCAGATTCTAAAAGAATTTCAGCATCTGAAGCAAAAACTCTGGTTCAAAGGCACTCTTTCTTTCCCTTTCTCATACTACAAGTCAAATTTTTTATAAAATCCCTCTTACTTTCAATCATGACATGTATTAAGTGCCTATGGTACACCTGGCTCTCATCCAGGTACTTCAACTACATCATTAAATAAAATGAACAAAGTTCCCTGAACTCTGCCCTTGTGGAATCTATATTCCAACATAAAGAGAGACATCAAAAATGTATAACAAAGAAATATATGGTATATTAGAAGACTGCAAGTAACAAAGGGGGGAAAGTAAAGCCAGAAAAGAGAGATTAGGAATATTAAATTTTAAAGTTTACAACTTTAACTAGAATAGATCACAGAAGTCTCAAGAAAAATTTTAAAATATTTAGCCAAATGAAAATGAAAACATAACTTCTTCAAATTTTGAGGATGCAGTGAGAGCAGTGCTTAAAGGGAACTGACAAATATTAGGAAAGTAGGCTCTAAAATCAATCACCTAAGTTTCCACCTTAGGAAAGTAGATAAAAAGAACAATTTAATCTTAAAGCAGAAGAGATAATAAAAATTAGAGCAGAAATCAATGAAATTAAAAACAGGAAAACAACAGAAAAAAATCAATAAAACCAAAAGCTGATTCTTAAAAAAAAAAAAATCAATAAAAATGATAAGCCCGTAGGCACACTAATCAAGAAAAAAAAAAAAAAAAGCAGCAGCAGCAGCAGCAAATTGCCAATATCAGAAATTAAAGAGGGGTCATCACTACTGATTCCAGGACATTAAAAGGATAATATGCACTTTAAATACATACAATTATGTTTGTTAATTATTCCACAATAAAGCTTTTTAAAAAGGAATATATAATATTATAAAGAAATACTATGAACAACTCTGTGCCCCAAATTTAATAACTTAGATGAAGTAAACAGGTTCTTTGAAAGAAAAATTACCAAAATTCACACAAGGAGAAACAGACTATCTGAACAGGCCTGTATTTGTTAAAGAAATTGAATCAATTATTAATAAAATTCCAAAAAAGAAAACATGGGACCCAGATGATCTCACTGATAAATTCTACCAAATATTTAAGGAATAAGTATGAATCCTTCACAGTCTCTTCCAGAAAACAGAAGCAAAGAGAATATCCCCTAACTCTTTCTATGAGTGTTACCCTAACAGCAAACTAAACTGTTAGGACTTAATTTGCCACTCCTCTAAGGAGATTTTTAATTTGAACGTAAAGATTAGATCTCTACTAGTGTGACTATTGCTGATTGTGATACCTGGATGTCTCTAGACACTCTTAATCATGTCACAAAGGTGACCTTGGGCAAAAGACTGATCTCTGAGCTAAGGGTCAGGCAAATATGAAAACTCTTCAGTAATACAGAACAAAGCTGATGCAACTAGTTTCTTGACTTTTCATTTTTTTAAAAGGTGTGAAAATCCTTGGTGCATTCTTGATAACATTAGAGGTATGGAGCCTGCATTTCAACAAAGCCAAAACCTAACAATAGCCTGACTAAACTGACCTTGCTCTGACCTTCAGCCCAACATATGCCCCACCTCTCATCTGGGACCTCTACATCCTGGGAACTTCCTGTGTGTAGTCTGGTCGGCTCCCTCTCTCCTATTCCTCCTTCCATGGTTTCCCTTCAGTTCTCTTAGTCCTGGTTCTTCTCTTTCTCCTTAACTTCTGAGGCCATCCACAGTCCTGGCACAGAGCACACCACCCAGCTGTGTTGTCTTTCCCATACCAAACATCCAGATATCTGGATAACATACAATGGACTCATTTTTTAATTTTCCTTCCAAGAGTTGACCTGTAAGTCAGACAAATTCTCTGTATTGTCTGGTTTAGCTCTGGGTATTGTCAAATTATTAATAAAAACAGACATAGGGTGAGGGAATCCAGTGGGTTTAAAAAGATCACCCTAAACTTGACCTTTGAAGTCAGTGTTACTGAGATAAGAAACATGTGCAGGGGTGCCTGGGTGGCACAGTGGTTAGGCGTCTGCCTTCAGCTCAGGGCGTGATCCCGGCGTGATCCCGGCATGATGGGATCGAGCCCCACATCAGGCTCTTCTGCTATGAGCCTGCTTCTTCCTCTCCCACTCCCCCTGCTTGTGTTCCCTCTCTCACTGGCTGTCTCTATCTCTGTTGAATAAATTTAAAAAAAAGAAAGAAAGAAAGAAACATGTGCAAAATCTGTATCTCCATACAGAAACCCAGTTCAGAAACCCAGGCTTTGAGGGGGTGAGGTCAAGGAACAGTTGGGGAATTGTTTCTCCTTTGTAATATGTTAAGAACTTCAACCCAGAGAGGGGTAGGAGGATAAACTTCCTCTTTAAAAGCCATTAAGCATATCCCTGGAAAAAGCAAAAACATAGACTAAATGAGACAATGCAATAGAATTTCATATTTTTTGTTGACCTGGGAAAACACTGATTCTGAATATAGGCAATGGATCATGTCATTTCCATTTGACTTTTCTAAAGATGTGTCCACCATATTTGAAAATTGAAAATGAGAAGTTAGAAAGCTCTCATCTGGGAATTACATATAAGAAGTCGTTCACAAATTGAGAACAAATAATCCTAAGAAATTTATGTAAGCTTTGCAAACATCAGATTAATTCAATTCCTTGATATTTGTTAAAAAAATTTTTATCCCTGTTCTCCCTCCAAAAATCAATTACCCCACACACCTACAAACAACAAACGCACAAAACACTGAAACAATTCTTGATACGAATCTTACAGGGATTTTTGGATTTACTGGAGCTGGCTACAGATTATAATTACCATTGCCATTTGCAATCTCCAGAAACTTCTTAATTTTATGCTTTAAGTACTTGGCAATTTTACATGTAAAATAAATATCTAAATACAGAGATCAAAGATGGCCCTTTGTTATATCCAGCCACTAGTCTTTGTGTAATTTACCTTTTCAAACATGTTTGTAAACCATGAAAACAGAATGACAAACTTCACAGTGAATTAGTGATCTTGCAAGTGGTTTAAAAGTTCTATGCTGTATCTATTCTATTGGGGTGATTTATTCTGGAAATGTCATCTCAGATCTTTTAAATTTTGTATAAGTAGGGGCGCCTGGGTGGCACAGCGGTTAAGCGTCTGCCTTCGGCTCAGGGCGTGATCCCGGCGTTATGGGATCGAGCCCCACATTAGGCTCCTCTGCTATGAGCCTGCTTCTTCCTCTCCCACTCCCCCTGCTTGTGTTCCCTCTCTCACTGGCTGTCTCTATCTCTGTCAAATAAATAAATAAAATCTTTTAAAAAAATAAAATAAATAAAAAAATAAATTTTGTATAAGCAGAAACACTTCAGTAAAATATTTATGGTACCAACACTCAGAATATTTTTCCAACCAGAGCTTCTAGGGAAGAGGTTCTAATTTAGTTTGAAGGCAATTACTTATCTTTAAAAACTCTGGGAGAATTAAATATTGCCTTTTGTAGGCAGACATTGCTTTTAGGTGATTTTATCCTTAACATTACAAAATATGACCACAAGCTAAATCCAAAACATTTGGCATTTGAGTTTCAGGTGATGCTAGCCAATATGCACCATTTCAAGTATGATTCAGTATAAGTAATGATCATCCTGCCCAGTATTTGGAGGCAACTGCAAAGTCCCTGAAGCACATAGGTCTGCTTGTTTCTTTTTTTTAATTTTGTTATTTTTCTATTGTGATTAAAAAAAACTCATGAACTTACCCTCTTAACAATCTTTAAGTGCACATTACAGTATTGACTCTATGTACATTGTTGTACAACAGGTCTCTAGAACTGACGTGCATGACTGAAACTCTGTACCATTGAACAACACCCCATTTTCCCTTCCCTGGCAACCAGATTCAACTTTCTATTTCTATGAGTTTGATTACTTATACGTACCTCATATAAGTGGACATAGGTCTCTTTTTGTAATTTTCTACCCTATCATGAAAAGTAACATGGAACATGTGTTCACCATGGTACAGTTTAAACATCCAGTTGTAATGGGCATGATGGATTGGTTTGCTCAACTGTATTTCTTGTGAGTTTGTCTTATTGAACTATAGACAGTGGAAAATTAAAAGCAAGGTTTCTCACACTCACAGCTGAGTCTGGAAGTGGTTCTGCCACTTAGATCCATTTATGTAAGATTTGGAAACAGAAGTGAGACAAACAGAGGACATGTTCCTGGTGCTTTTGGAGGTTGCTTCTGGCTGGCAAGCAAAGATACGGAGCTGAGTCTGGAAGTGGTTCTGCCACTTAGATCCATTTATGTAAGATTTGGAAACAGAAGTGAGACAAACAGAGGACATGTTCCTGGTGCTTTTGGAGGTTGCTTCTGGCTGGCAAGCAAAGATACGGAGACATATGCCTTGCTATCCGCAAGGGCATAGCAATGTCCAGTCATGTTCTTCTTGGGTGTTGAAAGACAGTTGCTCTAGTGCTGCTGACAACTGGAATCCATGTTCCAGCACCCAGCGGCCAACTTTTTTGTGGTCAAGAGGCATTTGGAGAAACAGGTACAGAGGCTTCCTGATCCTGGACTGCAACTACAGCAGCTTGCTCTTGAACTCACCAGTTCTAATGCCCCCCCCCCCCCGATCCTCCAGCTTCCTGATGGTGGTAGAGGACAGCTGCTTCATGGGAAAGTCAGTTACCTATTTTATCCCAGGAGTCTTTCAGAGAGACTCAGCCTACTGTACATTCCTTCAACCTTTGCCATAATTTTCTAAGCATCTAATTCTCCGTGGCAAACTTTTCAGTTCAAATAGCCAAAGAGTTCCTCTTTCCTCCAACTGACTCTTGGCTGATTCACCAGTTGAAAATATAACAGTGTATTTTAATTAGATTCAGTTTCAATGCCCCTCCCTCTGCCCTCACTTTATTAGATGACTTTGGCTTTAATTAATGCCAAGCAGAAATGGAAATTAATGATCAGTCATTTTAATGCTAGTCTCTCCAATTAATCTGATTACATTACTGTAGGAAAATGATAAACTGGCATTTCAGTGTTTATTAATTATACATCTAAAATATTACACTAATACCAGTATTTCATTTTTAAAGTATTCAGAGTTCATATTTTTAAAACCAATGAAATTAAAAATGTAATATATTTTAAATAGAACCCTAACCTAAGAAGGAACATAGACACCCAAGTCAAAAAACACACAGAGTTCCAATTCCAAACAAGATGACTTCAAGGAGGTCCACACCATGGCACATAAAAATTAAAATGTCAAAGATAAAAGATAATAATAGAGTTCTAAAAGCACCAAGAAAGAAACAAAAATACCTACAAGGAAAAACCTACAGGACTACCAGCTGATTTTTCAGCAGAAATGTTGCAGGGCAGAAAGAAGTGGCATGATATATTTAAAGTGCTAAAAGGAAAAAACCTACAAAAAAGAATACCCTGCAAAGTTATCGTTCAGATTTAAAGGAGAGATAAAGAGTTTCCCAGACAAACAAATGATAAAGGAGTTTATCACCATTAAACCAGCACTACAAGAAATGTTGAAGGGATTTCTTTAAGTGGAAAATAAACGACCATAATTAGACATAATAACAATGTAAATAAAAAGAAACAAAATATGACAACAAATACATAAAATGTGGAAAGAGGAGTCAAAAGGGGAGAGAAGAGGAAAAGGAAAAAAAACTTTTTTCTTTCACTGTTTTCCTTTTTTTTTTTATAATGTGTTTCAACTTAAATAACCATCAAATCAATATAGACTGCTATTTACTTAGGATGTTATATACGAACCTCATGGTAACCACAAACCTAAACCTATGATAGATACACGAAAAAATAAAGAGAAAAAAAGCCAACCAAAACACTAGAGATACTCATCAATCACAAAGAAAGAACAAGAGAAGAAGAAAGAAAGAACTACAAAAACAACCAGAAAACAAATTTTTTAAATGGCACTGAGTACATACCTATCAGTAATTACTTTGAATGTAAATGGCCTAAATGTTCCAATCAGAAGACATAGAGAGGCAGAATGGATTAAAAAAAATAATAATAGACCCATCTCTATGCTGCCTGCAAAAGACTCATGTCACACCTAAAGAAGCATACAGACTGAAAGTGAAGGGATGGAAACACGTTTACCATGCAAATGGAAGTGAGAAGAAAAAAAAAAGCCATGGTAGCAATACTTACATCAGACAAAATAGACTTTAAAACAAAGACTGTAACAAGAGACAATGAGGGGTATTATATAATGATAAAGGGCTCAATCCAACAAGAGGATATAATAACTGGAAATATCTATGCACCCAACATTGAAGCAAATATTAATGGGCATAAAGAGAGAAACTGATGGTAATGCAATAATAGTAGGGGACTTTAACACGTCATTTACATCAATAGATAGGCCATCCAGACAGAATATCAATAAGAAAACAATGTCTTTCAATGACATATTGGACCAGATAGACATAAGAGACATACACAGAGCATTCCATCCAAAAACAACAGACTACACATTCTTTTCTTTTTAAAAAGGACTTATTTATTTGAGAGAGAGAGTGGGGGGGTGAGGTAGAGGGAGAGAATCTTTAAACAGACTCTCCACTGAGCATGGAATCTGATGAGGGGCTCAATCTCATGACCCATGAGATCATGAACTGAGCAGAAACCAAGAGTCAGATGCTTAACCAACTGAGCCACCCAGGTGCCCTAGAATACACATTCTTTTCAAGCGCACACGGAACATTCTCCAGAACAGATCACATGCTAGGCCATAAAACAAGCCTAAATTAATTTAAGAAGATTAAAACCAACCAGGAAGGTATGAAACTAGAAGTAAATCACAAGAAAAAAAACTAGAAAAAACAGAAACACATGGAGACTAAACAACCTTATTAAACAACCAGTGGGTTAATGAAGCAATCAAAGAAGAAATCAAAAAATACAAGGAGACAAATGAAAATGAAAACACAACAATCCAAAATCTCTGGGACACAGTGAAAGTAGCTCTAAGAGAGAAGTATATAGCAATATAGGCCTACCTCAAGAAATGGGAAAAAACTCAAGTAAAAAAAATCTAACCTCACACCTAAAAGAACTAGAAAAAGAACAACAACAACAACAAAAACCCAAGGTGAGTAGAAGAAAGGAAATAATAAAGATCAGAGCAGAAATAAATGATGTAAAGACTAAAGAACAATATTTTTAAAAAATCAGTGAAACCAAAAGCTGGTTCTGTGCAAAGACAAACCAAATTGACAAACCCTTAGCCAGACTCATCAAGAAAGAAAGAACCCAAATAAGTAAAATCAGAAATGAGAGAGAAGTAAAAATAGATTCCATGAAAATACAAAGGATTAGAAGAAAATACTATGAAAAATTATATGCCAACAAATTAGACAACCTAAAAGAAATGTATAAATTCCTAAAAACATTTAATATTCCAAAACTGAACCAGGAAGAATTAGAAAATCTGAATAAACAATTACAAGTAATGAAATTGAATCTGTAATAAAAAAAACTACCAAAAAATAAAAGTCTAGGACCAGATGAATTCACAAGTATTCTACCAATGATTTAAAGAAGAGTTAATATCCATTCTCCTCAAACTATTAAAAAAAAAAAAAAAGAGGAAGGAAAGCTTTCAAATACATCCTATGAGGCCAGCATTACTCTGATACTAAAACCAGACAAAAATACAACCAAAAAAGGAAAACTACAGGCCAATATCCCTGATGTACATAGAAGCAAAAATCCTCAACAAAATTTTAGTAAACCACATATAGCAATACATTAAAAAGATCATTAAAAAAAAAAAAGTTCATTCATCAGGATCAGATGGGATTTATTCTTGGAATGCAAGGACGGCTCAATATTCACAAATCAATCAATGTCATACACCACATCAACAAAATAAAGGATAAAAATCATATGATAATCTCAATAGATGCAGAAAAAGCACTTGACAAGATTCAACATCCATTCACGACAAAAACTGAAAAAAAGGGAGTTAAAGGGAACATACCTCAACATAATAAAGGCCATACATGAAAAACCCATGACTAACATCAACCTCAATGGTGAAAAACTGAGAGCTTTTCCTCTAAGGTCAGGAACAAGACAAGAATATCCACTCTTGCCATTTTTATTCAACATAATACTAGAAGTCCTAGCCACAGCAATTACATAAGAAAAAGGAATAAGAGGCATCCATGTGGGTAAAGAAGTTGTTAAACTGTCACTATTCACAGATAACATAATACTATACATAAAAAATCCTAAAGATTCCACCAAAAAACTACTAGAATAAACAAATTCAGTAAAGTGGCAGGATACAAAATTAATACCCAGAAATCAGTAGCATTTCTGTACACTAACAATGAAGTCACAGAAGGAGAAATCTAAAACACAACTCCATTTACAACTGCACCATAAAAAATAAAATATCTAGGAATAAATATAACCAAAAAGGTAAAAGACGTGTACTCTGAAAACTATAAAACACTGATGAAAGAAATTAAAAATGACACAAATGAAAAGATATTCCATCATCATGGATTGGAAGAATTAGTGTTGTCAGAATGTCCATATGACCTAAAGCAACCTACAGATTCAATGCAATCCCTATCAGGATGCCAATAGCATTTTTCTCAAAACTAGAACAAACACTACTAAAATTTGTATGGAACCACAAAACACCCTAAATAACAAAAGAAATCCTGAAAAAGAACAAAGCTGGAGGTATCACAATTTCATATTTCAAGATATACCTCAAAATTATAGTTATCAAAACAGTATGATACTGACACAAAAATAACCACATAGATCAGTGGAACAGAATAGAGAACCAAGAAATAAACCAACATATATATGGTCAATTAAGCTATGACACAGAAGGCAAGAATATACAATGGGGAAAAGACAGTCTTTTTTTTTTTTAATGTTCAGTTAGCCAACATATAGTAAGTTTTTGATGTAGTGTTCAACGATTCATTAGTTGCATATAACATCCAGGGCTCAAGACCGTCTTTTCAATAACTGGTGCTAAGAAAACTGGATAGCTACATGTTAAAGAATGAAACTGGACCACTTTCTAACACCATACACAAAAATAAACTCAAAACGGATTAAAGACCTAAATTTGAGACTTAAAACCATAAAACTCCTAGAAGAGAACACAGGCAGTAATTCTTCTGACATCAACCATAGCAATATTTTTCTCCTAAGGCAAGGAAAACAAAAGCAAAAATAAACTACTAGGACTACACCAAAATAAAAAGCTTCTACACAGGGAAGGAAATAATCAACGAAACTAAAAGGCAACCTACTGAATAGGAAATGATATATGCAAGTGATTTATCTAATAGGGATTAATATCCAAAATATATTTAAAAATCCATTCAATGCAACACCAAAAATCAAACAATCCAATTAAAATATAGGCAGAGGACCTGAAGAGCCATTTTTCTGAAGAAGACATCCAGATGGCCAATAGACACATTAAAAAAATGCTCAACATCACTCCTCATCAGAGAAATGAAAATCAAAAGTACAATGAGATATCACCTCATACCTGTTAGAATGGCTAAAATCAAAAACACAAGCAACAAATGTTGTCGAGGTGTGAAGAAAAAAGAAACCTCATGTACTGTTGGTGGGAATGCAAACTGGTAACAGCCACTGTAAAGTATAGAGATTCCTCAAAAAATTAAAAATAGAAATACTATATGACCCAATAATTCCACTACTGGATATTTACCCAAGGAAAACAAAAACACCAATTTGAAAAGATATATGCAGCCCTATATTTATCGCAGCATTATTTACAATAGCCAAGACATGGAAACAACCTAAGTGTCCATCAACAGATGAATGAATATGGAAATGTTAAATATATATATTACATATATATGTGCACATAAATATTACATATAATACATTATATAATATTACACAGCCATACATAAAGGATGGGATTATGCCATTTGAGACAACATGAATGGACCCAGAGGGTATTATGCCAAGTGAAGTAAACCAAACTGAGTAAGATAAATACCAGATGATTCCACTCATAAATGGAATCTAAAAAAAAAAGAAGAAGAAGAAGAAGAAGAAGAAGAAGAAGAAGAAACAAAAAGCAGAATCAGAACTATAAATACAGAGAACAAACTGATGATTGCCAAAGGGGCAGGAGGTGGGGGTTTGGGAAAAATGGATGAAGGGAAGAGGAAGATAGAGGCCTCCAGTGATGGAATGAGTAAGTCACCAGAATAAAAAGCAAGCATAAGAAATACAGCCAGCAATATTGTAATAGTGATGTAATGGGACAGATGGTAGTTATTCTTGTGATGAACATAGCACAAGGTACAAACTTATTAAATTACTAAGTTGTACACCTCAAACTAATGTAATATTGTGTGTCAACTATACTCAAATAAAAAGAAAAAAAGGAGGAAAAAAGCCAAAGTGAGAAATCAAAACCAAAGAAAATTTGATTTGAGAAAAAACATGCTGTGTCATCATAAGTATACCAAGAGATAAAGTATCCTTACTAAAGAAAAATAAATCATTTAGGAGTGAAAAAAATGTAAATGTACATGTAAAATATTAAATACATTTGATTTCTGATTTAACTATTAAACGATTCAATTAACACAAAAAAGTCTTACTGAAAAATAGCAAGCTAAACACTAACATAAGCTAATGTAACAAGTAGTTAAAATCTTAAAATGAAACATTATTTCAGCTGTTTTAAAAAATGCAACCTGAAAAGACAAAGTATAACAAGCATATATGCAATCAGGTGTCCGCTATTTTATGCAAAATATTTTAGTTTGGGCTAAAAATTCTGATTCTTTGCCCGTAAGCAGAAAGCTGGGGAGATAGCGTTATGTCAATTCAAACATTTCCCTCTCTTTCATCTTTCAAATAATCCTATCTCTTGTCTTATAATTTTAAAGAAATCTTTTTGGAGACTGTTCTTTGGGCGGAAGGAAAAGAGACTGTAATCTTTATATTGAGAGTGAAATGCTCTAGTTCAAAGAAACATTTCTAGTTGGTTTTCCTCCCCTTTAGTTTCATTATGTATCGATGGAGACTCTGACTTAAAATTGCCTGTACCAACTTTGATACTATCATTTCTTTTGTTTGAAAAGTTTTCTAAAATAAAACTTATTCTTTCAATAGAAGATTTGCTATTTCCCCATATGGCTGCTTATTTAAACTTACACAAACTAGAGTGTATCTACACCTGTGGACTGCATATCATTTCTGTCTTGGCACACACAATTCAGTCATTTAACTTAATCTCAAATTGTAAATTATGAACATTTCAGATTTTTTAAAGTAATAGTTTATAACAGAAAAATGCAGTTCTCCAAACACTCTCACACAAGGACTTCACACCTCCCAGGCCCCAGACGTACTTCTCTGTTCTACCCCTCTGCCACCCTCAACCCCACCCTTTACCCTTCCTGTCTCTCAAAGGATTGTACTCTCTTTATTGTAAAAGCAGGACCCTTGTAAGAAAAGCCCTTGCAGGATTTCTCATCACCCCAACCACTTTTGCCTTCACATGTTTCTTTCTTCTTCTTGTTTTTTTTTTTTCCCTTCCCTCCTGTCCCTGGGGAAGAGGTGCTTTTGCTTCTCACCTGCTTCCAATTCTTTTTCTTCCTGCCTCCTGTGAACATCATCCCATTAATGCTCCACCCTCCTTCCCTATTTCCCATCATCTCTAACTTCTATTTCCAAATATGTCAGTATTCCTCATATTTTTAAAATTACCCTTGACCCTGTTGTTTCCTATCTCTCTCCTTTTGCCCTTCCAGACACAGTAAGGTATGGTGGTTCTAAGTACATAGCCTGCTGCCCAGCTCCCCAGGTTTGCAGCCCCGCTCCACCACCTTTTGCGACCTCAGGCAAGTTCCTTAATCTCTGAGTATAAAATGCAGGGACCATGTTTTTTTTATTAGCAGTTTATATTATTCTTATTTTTAGAAAGATTAACTATATTTCCCCCTTTATTTTCCTCTGTGGTCTCTATTCCTAACCAAGTATAGAAAGTTTGAAATTTAAAGCCATAACATTGATGTGCAAAAATGCAACTTGATTTTCTAAGTGAATTGAACTTGTTCATGAGTCCCATTTTTATTCCATTATAGAGAACACTAAAATTATCCCTGAGAGGAAAACCCAGCGCTGCTGATCTTAAAGTTTGTCTGGTGCACCAAAGCTCAATTTAAGCTTCCCCCGTTTTGTGTGTCTAATTATAGAGCCTTCTTGGTGAAAAAGTGTGTAGTGGGCTTAGCCTTGGAATCAGACTCCATTACAAATGGGAATTAATAGGGCAAGACTATCCCTGCAGGAATGGCCAACACAAGATATCAGAAAGTGGAGCCTACTGGGACACCTGGGTGCCTCAGTCGGCTAGGAGTCCAACTCTTGATTTCAGCTGGGGTCCTCGGGTGGTGATCTCAAGGTTGTGATCTTGGGTAATGATCTCAAGGTCTTGGGATTGAGCCCCAGGTCAGGCTCTGCACTCAGCCCAGAGTCTACTTGTCCCTCTCCCTCTCCTCTCTCTCTCTTTCTTGCTCAAATAAATAAAATCTTTTTTAAAAAAAGTGTACCCTACTTATTTTCTATGTTTTTTTCATGTATAGCATACATATAGAAAAATGCAAAAATCATAAGTATACAGCTCAAAGAATTTTTACAGAAGGAAACATACCCATCCAACTACCACACAGGTCAAGATGTAGAATATGCCAGCATCCCAGGAATCTCCTTTGTGCCACATTCCAGTAATGACCACTCCAAAGGAATCTGCTCACCTAATTATAATTGCCATTAGACTAGTTTTGAATTTCAAGTATGATCGTACAAAGTACACACACATGTGCTCTTAGGTGTCTGAGTTCTTTCGCTCAATAGTTTGTGAGATTTATCCATGGTATCCCTGTAGCTTTCACTGTTGCAAACCTCCCTTGGGGAAATACATCCAAATTTATTTATCCACCCCATTCATGGGCATTTGAGTTACATGGGGCTATTACAAACAGTGGTGCTCTGAGCATGCTGGTACCTGTCGTCTGAGGCGCATATATAAGTGTTTATATTGGGAGCCAATGTAGGAGTAGAACTGAATTAGTAGAACTGAATTATAGGTTAAGTGTACCATCAGTTTTCCAAAGTGGTTTTGTGAATTTAAATTCCCACTGACAGTATACAAAAGTTCCCGGTGTTCTGTATCCTCATCCATTCTTGGTATTGCCAGATTTTTAATTGTTGCCATTCTGGGAGATGTGTAGTCGTCTTTAATTATATTTTAACTTACGCTTCCCTGATGACTAAAAATCTGAGGTTTTTTTTAATGCCATTGGTCATTTGGATATAAACCCCTTTGGGAAAAAATTTTGGGGAAGTTTCTTATGTATTAAATTGTTCTTTCTCTTATTGTTTTGTTAGACTTATAAAGTAATTTGTATAACTCATCTACTGTATTTACTACATATTGCAAATATCGTCTATGGATTGTCTTTCATTCTCTTCATGGTAATTTTTTAAAGAGTTCTTAATTTTAATTAAATCAAATTTATTAAACTTCTATGATTATTGCTACTTGCTTTCTGCTTATCAAATCTTTGTTTAACAAATCTTTGTCATAAAAATATTCCCCCTCCCATATTATTTTCTAGAAGCTTTATTGTTTGTTTGTTTTTTAATTTCACCTGAATTTGATTTTTGTGGCTTATCTGAGGTAGGGATCAAACTTGTTTTTTCCATGTGAATATCCAGTTGGTCCAGCACTATCTATATATGAGACTACCTGCTACAGTAATATTTTATTTTAATCAAGTTTCCAATTATGCATGGATCTGTTTCTGAATTATTCACTCTGTTTTATTCACCTCTTTGTCTATCTTTGGGCCCGTAGCCTACTCTTGATTGTTATAACTCTTTTGCCCAGTGCAGGGCTTGAACTCACGACCCTGAATATCAAGACTGAGCTGAGATCAAGAGTCAGATCCTTAACTGACTGAGTCACCCAGGCACCCCTCTTATAACTCTTGATAAGACTTGATAGCTAGTAGTCTAAGTCTTCCAGCTTTGTTCACATCGGTTACCTTATCTATTCTCAATTCCTTGCTTTTTGATATAAATTTTAGGATCAACTTTACATTTCCTCTAAAAAAAACTACTGGAATTTTAACTGGGATTGCATTGAATTTATTAGTTAATATGAAGACAATGATATCATTGTAATATTCAATAATTTTATCCATGAACACAACATATTATTCCATGTATTTAATTTCTCTCAGTAATTTTTTTAAAGATTTTATTTATTTATTTGAGTGGGAGAGAGCGAGAGAGAGAGCACAAGTGGGGCAGAGGAGCAGAGGGAAAGGAAGAAGCAGACTCCCCACTGAGTAGGGAGCCCTACAGGGGACAACCCCAGGACCCCCCAGGATCATGACCAAAGCCAAAGGCTGATGCTTATTCGACTGAGCCACCCAGGCGCCCCTCTCTCAGTAATGTTTCAAGGCATCTCTGTTCCTGTATGGCTCCCATTGAATTTATTCCTAGGTTTTTGGTATTTTTCATTTAAAAAATTAAATTTATAATTCAAAATGTTTTTAACTTCATCTTAGTTTGTTATTAACTTTAGAAATCCAAATGATTTTTGAATGCTGATTTTATATCACTGACCTTTCTAAATGCTCTTAATAATTCTTTTTTTTAATTTAAATTCAATTAGCTAGAGTATAGTACATCATTAGTTTTTGATATAATTCTAATAATCTATAAATTATTTTGAATTGTCTACATACATAATCAAAACAACAAAAAATGATAATACATTTCACTTCTTTTTTCAACCTTATCTTTGATTTCCTTTTCTTGCTTTATTCCACCGTCCAGGACTTCTATTAAAATGTTAAATAGAAGTTATAGTAGCAAATATCCTTATCTGATCTCACAGGAAAATCTTTAAATATTTTATCATTAAATGAATGTGAAGTTGCTATCTTCTATCAGATTGAAGAAAATATTTTCTATTCTTAATTTTCTGAGAATCTCATTTGTAATTAATAACAAATGTTATCAACTGTTTATACATATTTAGATGTTTATATATATTTAAAAAGGGGGAAATATGGTTTCCTTGTTTAGACTCTTAATACAGTAATTGGCATTGATTGATTTTCATGTGTTAAACCAACTTTGCACTTGTACAATAATCCACCTGGCTAATATATCAGCAGATATTATTTGTTAATATTTGATTCAGTATATTTTCATCTGTGTTCCTCACATTGCCTTGTAACTTGATTTTCTTATAATTTTCGTGTCAGATATTGGTATCAAGATTATGCTAGCCTTAGAAAACAAGCTGAGAATTGTTTTGTCTTTCTTCATTCTATCATCTGGAGGAATTTGTACAAGATTAGTGTTATTTCTGTCTTAAATGTTTGGGGTAATTTACCAGTAAAGCTTTCCAGATTGAAAATTTTCTAAGAGGTTCTTCATTATGGGTTCAATTTCATTAATATTAAATTATTCAGGCTTTATATTTCTTATGTCAATTTTTGTATGTTATGTTTTGCAAAGAATTAGTACATTCCTTGAAATGAGGTTGTCTAGAATGTTGATATTACTCCTCTACAGTTCCTTTTCTTCAAGTCTTGGTTGCCTTGAGGGCCTTGAACTCCAGTGATTATCTTCCCAGACCAAGTAGTCTGACACAAGCTCTAGGCCACCACTTCCTGCTCTGCCTCTATATTCCTCAATATTAACTGACAAATAATTGACAACAGAAGGCACTAGGGCTGAAAGGCTTACTTCAATGTCTTTTCCTTCTCTCCAAAATCTTGACTGCACAGGTGCTCTCTGTTCACTTGTTCTATATTACATTTAAACAGCTGGGATGTTGTTTATGATTTGGTTTTTCTTTTATGAATTTTATCTATCTTTTGTAGTTATTCATGGTGGGAAGTGGTCTGATCCAACCTTCTCTCCATTGCCAAATCATGTAATTAATTGAGTATGCTCTCTTTTCCACAACGTCTTTAATAGCAATAGATACTTATTGAGAAATAAATTCCACATTTATTTTTAAAGAATGCATTATATTACTGCACATGAAAACCCCTATGTTGTTCAAATCAAGTAATCTACATTGTTGATTTTTTTTTATTGGATCATATACCAGAGATGGAATATCAATGGATCTGGGATGAGAGTATCCAATTCTGATATAAATGCAAGTACTAATTTTCTATTTATAATATTAACTGCTAAGTAGAAAGATATAATTTCTTAGAATGAAAAAACAGTTTGGTTGAACATTTACTGATGTGGCAATCATAAAAAGAAAACAATTAATAGATCACAAAGTCTCTGCCTTAATTTTCTGTAACTTTCTTGTGATGACAGGTACTATTACAAAGAAAAATAAATGAATGAAATCTTCTATTGCTTATAATTTTCTTGGAGAAGAAAAAAAGAGCTGCACATGAAAAAAATCTCAAGCAAGCCTTAAACCACATAAAATGCAGTAGAAACTAACATTGCAAACAGAATATAAACACAATTAAGAAGACTGTGTAATAATTAACATCTTTATGAAATGCAAGCAATTTCACATATATTATCTCATCTTATCCTAGCAACAACCCTCATAGCAAGGTATCTTCAACACTATTATAGATGAGGAAACTGTCATTGACAGAGTCAACAAATAGAGAGACACCTGATCTCCCAATATTTAATGACTGCTTACCAGTGATAGGTATCAGCTGTGACAGGAGGCATAATGAAGGGAAGAAAACTGAAGTGGGTACTGCTTTCATGGAGCTTAGAGATCATGAGGGAAGAAAAAAACAAATCAAACAGTCACAATACACAGTGACAAAATCTATAATGGTGGCAGAGTAGGTGTTATGAAAAACTAAGGGGACAAAAAAAATCAGATCTGAAAGACAGATAGATCAAGGAAGTCTTTCCAGAGAAAAATCTCTAAGATGGATGAAATAAAATCTAGAAGCAGGAAAGTACAGCCTGTTTGAGGAACTGAAAGGAGATTATCATGGCTGAAATACAGGGGCCTGGTGGCCATGGATAAGGCCAGACATTTCCAACTCGGTATTGTTCCTCTATGTCATAGAGTTAATAATAATTAATACTACCAATTATTCCAAGTGTTTAAAAGATTTATAAGAATGCTAGTAAGTGTATTAGATGGCATTAATCAGTTGTAGTTCTCAAAGCAGATTTACTTTTTAATTATGAGCTTGTTGATAAAAATTCTAAAAGGACTATTTAACTCAGCTGTCTTGGGTACCCTGTAGAGATTAGCAGAGACCTCGTGGATTCTTGATACATATTTGTGATGTTGAGTTATTAGAGATTTGGGGATGAAGAACACCAGAAGTAGGAAATGGGACATATGAGACACAGCCTGGGAGGGCTAGGTGAAGCTCAGAAGACGCAAGACAGAAGCATGTAGCACATTTCTAGAACACTATCTCAATCAGTCAATGGGAAGTTAACCAAGCAAGCATCAAAACTCAAATTCCAGGAAGCAAGACTGAAGTTGAAAAAATTAAGACTTGGACTACAAAGGAAGGCAGATATTGAAACAGGGACGGCTCTCTGCCTTTTTATAATTAAGCTGCACAATCCGCAAAATACCTGGGTAAATCCCTTTAAGAGATTGCTTAGGAATCAAAGACAGCTTGCCATTGGTATGCAGATCCTGTGTCTAAGTCACAAAATGTACAAAGGCTTTTTTGCCTATTTTCAGTCAGGTTGCCAGCCCAAAGAATTCTTCTGGTAAAAGTATGTTCCTGGGAGCAGAAATGGTCTCTTTATTGGACAGCTGGGGGAATGCATAATGCTGGACTAGATGGGCCACTTTAACCTGAATCTCATCAAGGTTGATAACCTGGAGCGAGCAAGCAGTGCCTTGTGGGAGGAAGATAGACTGTTCCCAAAGCAGAGAAAGGAGACCATCAGCCAAGCCCATGCTTTAAATCCTATTCATTTACTTTACTTCATAATCTATTACCAGTTTCCATCACTGAACAGAGCTCTTTGTGATGTTCCAATTATCTTCCAGGAAATCTGTACCAAACCTCTTCCATCATCATCCTTCTAGCTTCCCATAATGGGTGCAAATGTCACTAGCAATATTCATTTTATTTCATTCTAAAGTCTTAAATGTTATTCCTGAAATTTACTATGAAGTAATGTATAGCTTGGATTTAGAAAATATAACCTGTTAGACAAATATAACTTTGAACTATAATTTTAGACTTTGAAGCTTATTTTAATAAGTCAAGATAATAAATGTTTTCCAAAAATCTTAATTCAGCCTCACGTCCATGACTTGTAAATCTCTCACTGTCATGCAATATATGCTTACAACCTCGAAGGAATCAGGATCATTTTAAAAATGATAAGGCAACGTGACTGCTCACATAGTGGAGGTTTCATAACACTTTTTAATTCTCTCATGATCGTATTTCATATGAGGGAGGCTGGACCTGAGTGATAGCTACACAACCAACCATTCAAATCACTTAATATCATGAACCCAGATTATTAAAAACTGGTGAGTTGACTTCTCTATAACAATTAGTTGACTGGCTTACTGGCTCCATTTTCAAACCTTGTTAAAACTCTTTCAGTGTCTATGTGGAGGTACTGAGCGCACATCCATTGACAGACAGATTGCTATCCCTGGACACAGGCAATGTGGCATGAAGGGCACTGACAGGCATCTTGATGTAAATTCTCTAAGACAGCTGATATAATTAAGTTCCTTGGGTCTTTCCCATCACATGACTCTAGTGTAGACCAGCATGGAGTCAGGCAGATCAGTTCTGAAACCTGGCTCTGCCATTTAACTAGCTTACAACCTTGATAAATTACTTCACCTTTAGGAGCCTTGGCCACTTCATCTATGAAACAATAGCGATATCAATAACTACCTTGCAGAATACTGAGTGGATTAAATGAGATATCTGTGAGCACTCCAACAAAGGATTTGGTACAATATAGGGAGACAACACATCCTGTTTTTTTCTGTTAATGCCTGGAATCTCCATCCTAATCTCTTCTCTTGATGCTTTCTCTACCTCCCTTGCCTTAAATACAACAAGCTCTCCCCCAAAGCCATCACTTGATTACTTCTTCCTCCTTATTCCCATACACTCTAATAAAAAGAAGCTATTTTTCCACCTTCTTACTAGGGCTTCCAGGCCTTATTCTTCTACCCTCCCTTGAAGATCTTTCCTTCCACAACTTTATCCTCTCCCTCTCCATTGATTTATTTCTTTCATCTATGGTCATATTCAAACATTTCTTATCTTAAAAAAAATGAGAGAAAGCGTTTCCCTTGACTCTGTGCTCCTAATTACCATAACAATCTTCTTCCTGATTTGACAAATATATTCCCTCCTCCAGTTCCTGTACTAAAGATATAAATGAAGTAAGTCAGCATTCTTGCCCTCAGTGTGTTCATAGTACTGGAAATAATATTATCGTATTTAGTACATTACATTGTGATTCTGTTTCCCCACTAATAAACAGGAGAAAATAAAGTTTTACTTCTTGCTCATGCAAATCTAATGTGGATCTGGCAGCCATCCATGGATGCCATGGCTGGGAAAGACAAGGCTTCAGGATGGTTTAGAGACCTGGTCTGCCACCAGATTTATGGTGGTTTATACCCACATCCAACTGACCAGAACTAAGTTATATGTCCCCAAACCTAATGACATGGAAAAGGAAGGTCGTACTATTTATGTGTTCCCAAGAGGAAAAAAAAAAACTATGATGAACATACACCATTATCTCAGCTCAATAATGGCATTACTATCATTACAACTTTTTAAAATACTATTTCTTTCATTAATATGTAATCTTCTCAAGAATATGGATTAACTTTAACATCTTTTTTGATTCTCTGGTTCCTTACACAGTATCCCATATATTGGCAAGCACTTAAAGGTTTGTTGAATGACTGACTCTGACCAAATGAGTGGCTCACTAGAATGAATGGCTGATTGTCTGAAGTCATCTGATAATGGTTAAGATTAGAATCCAATATCACAAATACTCCTGTTGGGAGACAATCCTCCATGGGTCTCTCATAATCCTTTTTCTTTTTTTTTTTTTTAATGAGGTATAACTGCCGTACATTATTGTATTAGTTTCAGGTATACAGCATTTGTTGAGCTTGCAAAATATCACCCCAACAAGTCTTGTTACCATCTGTCAACATACAAAATTAATACAATATTTTTTACTATATTCCCCATGCTGTACATTACATCCCCATGACTAATTTATTTTATATCTAGTAATCCCCTTTCCCCATTTGGCCCCTCCCCAAACGCCAACCTCTGGCAACCACCAATCTATTCTTTGCTTCTGAGCCTGGGTTTTATTTGGTTTTGTTTTGTTTTTTAGATTCCATGTATAAATGAAATCATACAGTATTTGCCTTTCTCTGTCTGACTTAATCACTAAGTATAATGCCCTCAAGATACATCCATGTTGTGGCAAATGGCAAGATTTCTTTCTTTCTTATGGCTGAGTAGTACTCCATTGTGTGTGTGTGTGTGTGTGTGTGTGTGTGTGTGTGTCTACACACACCACATCTTTATCCATTCATCCACTGATCCACACTTAGGTTATTTTGACTAGTGTAATAATGCTGCACTGCACATAGGGTGCATGTATCTTGCAAATCAGAGTTTTCATTTTTTTCAGATAGATAGTCACTAGTGGAATTTCTAGATCACATAGTAGTTCTAGTTCTATTTTAATTTTTAAAGGAAACTCCATCTTATTTTGCATAGTGGCTATGTCAATTTACATTCCCACCAATAGTGCACATCCTCACCAACACTTGTTATTCTTGTCTTTTTAATAATAGCCATTCTGACAGGTGTAAGGTTATATATCTCACTGTAGTTTTGATTTGCATTTCCCTGGTGATTAGAGATGTTTGAGAGTCTTCTCATATGCCTATTGGCCATTTGTATGTCTTCTTTGGAAAAACATGTTTGTTCAGATCCTCTACCCATTTATTGATCAGATTGCTTGTTTTTTGGTTATTGATTTCTTTATATATTTTGGATATTGACATATTATTGGATAAATGATTTGCAAATATTTTCTCCCATTCCATAGGCTGCCTTTTCATTTTGTTGATGGTTACCTTCACTGTGCAAAGCTTTTCAGTTGGATGTAAACCCAATTGTTTATTTTGAGTTTTGTTGCCATTGCCTTTGCAGTCCCCAAATCTGGAGAAGGAAGAAGATATCCAGATCTAGGAGGCACAGAAATCCCCCAACAAAATCAACCCAAAGAGGTACACACCAAGACACATTCTAATTAAAATGGCAAAAATAGTGATAAAGACAAAATGTTAAAAACAGCAAGAGAAAACAGTTACATACAAAGGAAACCCCATAAGGCTATCAGCTGATTTTTCAGCAGAAACTTTACAGGCCAGAAAGGAGGGGCATGATATATTCAAAGTGCTGAAAGAAAAAAAAAACAAAAACAAAAAAACCTGCAGCCAAGAATAATCTATCCAGCAAGGCTATCACTCAGAATAAAAGGAGAGATAAAGAGCTTCTCAGACAAACGACAGTTAAAGGAATTCATGACCACTAATATAGCCCTCCAAGAAATGTTAAAGGGGACTATTTGCATGGAAAGGAAAGACAATAAATAAGAGTAAGAAAAATGGGAAGCAGAAAAACAGCAAAATAAGTATACCTGTAAAAATTAGTCAAAGGACTCACAAAATAAAGGGCAATAAAGTATGACTCCATATATCTAAAACATGGGGAGGAGAGGAGTAAACAATGGGTTCAAACGTAAGTAACCATCAACTTAAGATAGACTGCTATATGCAGATGTAATATACAAACCTCATGTAGCAACAAATCAAAAATCAGTAACAGATATGCAAAAAAGGGAGAGCGAGAGAAAGGAATCCGAGTATATCACTAAAGAAAGCCAACTAATTTTGAGAGAGTAAGAGAGGAAAGGAACAGAGAAAAACTACAAAAACAACCATAAACAAGTAACAAATGGCAATCAATATATACCTATCAATAATTACATCGAATGTAAATGGACTAAGTGTGCCAATCAAAAGACACAGCGTGAAGAAAAAAAAAAAGGCACAGGGTGACAAAATGGTTGAAAAAGCAAGATCCATCTATATGCTGCCTACAAGATACTCATTTCAGACCTAAAGACACATGTAGTTTGAAAGTGAAGGGATGGGGGCGCCTGGGTGGCACAGCAGTTAAGCGTCTGCCTTCTGCTCAGGGCGTGATCCCGGCGTTATGGGATCGAGCCCCACATCAGGCTCTTCTGCTATGAGCCTGCTTCTTCCTCTCCCACTCCCCCTGCTTGTGTTCCCTCTCTCGCTGGCTGTCTCTATCTCTGTTGAATAAATAAATAAAATCTTAAAAAAAAAAAAGTGAAGGGATGAAGAAACATTCATCGTGAAAATCAAAGTGAAAAGAAATCTGGGGCAGCAATACTTATATCAGACAAATCAACTTTTTATTTATTTTTATTTTTAAGTAATCTCTACACCCAATGTGGGGCTCGAATTTACAACCCTGAGATCAAGAATTGCATGCTCTACTGACTGAACCAGCCAGGCACCCCTCAGACAAAACAGACTTTAAAACAAAGACTGTAACAAGTGACAAAGAAGGGCACTAGATTATCATCAACAGAAAAATCCAACAAAAAGATGTAACAATTATAAATATTTATCCACCCAAAATGGGAGCACCAATACATACAGCAATTAATAACAAATATAAAGGAAATAGTAAACAGTAATACAATAATAGTAGAGGACTTTAATACCCCACTTACATAATAGATAGATCATCCAAACAGAAAATCGAAAAGGAAACAGTGGCTCTGAATGACACATTGTACCAGATGGATCTAACAGATATATTAGAACATTCCATCCTAAAACAGCAGAATACACATCCTTTTCAAGTGCACATTGAACATTCTCCAGAATAGATCACATATTAGGCCACAAAACAAGTCTCAACAAATTCCAAAAACTGAAGTCACACCATGCCTCTTTCCTGACCACAAGGCTAGGAAACTAGAAATTAATGACAAGAAAAAATCTGGAAACAGCACAAAAATATGGAGGTCAAATAATTTGCTACTAAATAATGAATGGGTCAACCAAGAAATCAAAAAGGAAATAAAAAATACATGGACACAAATGAAAGTGAAAACACAACATTCCAAAACCTTTGGATGCAACAAATGCTATTCTAAGATGGAAGTTTGTAGCCTACCTCAAGAAGCAAGAAAAATCTCATAAACAACCTAACCTTACATCTAAGGAGCTAGAAAAAGAAAAACAAAAGCCAAAACCCATAGAAGGAAGGAAATAATAAAGATTAGAGCAGAAATGAATGAAACAAAACAATAGAATACATCAGTGAAAGCAGGACCTTGCTCTTTGAAAAGATTTTTTTAAAATTGATAAACACTTAGCCAGACTCATTAAAAAAAAAAAAACCTGAGAGAGAGCTTCAAATAAAATTGGAAATAAAAGAGGAGAAAAACAACCAACACCACAGAAATGTGAACAATTGTAAGAGAATATTATGAAAAATTAAATGTCAACAAACTGGACAACCACCTACAAGAATGCATAAATTCCTAGAAACATATAACTTCCCACAACTGAATCAGAAAGAAATAGAAAAATTTGAACACAATGATGACCAGCAACAAAACTGAATCAGTCATTGAAACACTCTGAACAAACAAGTCTAAGAGCACATGGCTTCACAGGTGAATACTACCAAACATTAAAGCTTAATACCTATTATTCTCAAACTATTCTAAAAAATAAAAGAGGGAGGAAAACATCTAAATTCATTCTATGAGGCCAGCACTACCCAGATACCAAAACCAGATAAGATACTAAAATATAGAGAAATACATGGGGTTCCTGGGTGGTTCACTCAGTCAGTTAACCGTCCCACTCTTGATTTGGGCTCAGATCATGATCTCAGGGTCATGAGATTAAGCCCCACATAGGGCTCTGAACTCAGCATGGGGTCTGCTTGTCCCTTTCCCTCTGCTCCTCCCCCGGCCTACACTCTATCTCTCTCTCTCTCTCAAATAAATAAATCTTTAAGATTTTATTTATTTATTTATTTACTTGACACAGAGAGAGAGAGAGCACAAGTGGGGGAAGAGGCAGGCAGAGCGAGAGGGAAAAGCAGGCTCTCTGCAGAGCAGAGAGCCCAATGCGGGACTCGATCCCAGGACCCTGGGATCATGATATGAGCCAAAGGCAGATGCCAAACCAACTGAGCCACCTCTATTTTTTAAAAACAGAGAACTACAAGCCAATATCTCTGATGAACATAGATGGAAAAATCCTCTATATAATATAAGCAAACCAAATCCAACAATACATTAAAAAAATCATTTACCACCATTAGCATGGGATTTATTCCTGGGATGCAAGACTGGTTCAATATTTGCAATCAACCTGATACATCACATCAACAAGAGAAAGGATAAAAACCACATGATCATTTCAATTACTGCAGAGAAAGCATTCACAAAGTACAACACACATTCATAATTTTAAAAAAACCCTCAACAAAAGAGACCTAGAGAGAATATACCTCAACATAATAAAGGGCATATGTGACAAATCCTCAGCTAACATCATACCTAACGGTGAAAACCTGAAAGCTTTTCCCCTAAGGTCAGGAACAAGACAAGGATGTCCACTCTCACCACTTTCATTTAACATAGTCCTGGAAGTCCTAGCCACAACAATGACACAAAGGAAAGGAATAAAAGGCATCTAAATTGATAAGGAAGAAGTAAAGCTTTCACTATTTGCAGCTCACATGATACTATATAGAAAATCCTAAAGACTCCACCAAAAAATATTGGAATTGATCAATGAATTCAATAAGTTCACAGATACAAAATCAATATACAGAGGAATCCATTGCATGTCTATACATTTATAATGAAGCAGCAGAAAGAGAAATTAAGAAAACAATCCCACTTACAATTGCACCAAAAATAACAAAATACCCAGGAATAAGCATAAGCAAGGAGGTGAAAGACCTGTGCTCTGAAAACTGTAAAACACTGATGAATAAAATTGAAGATGAACCAAAAAATGGAAAAGATATACTAAGCTCATGGATTAGAAGAGTTAATACAGTTAAAATGTCCATACTACCCAAAGCAATCTACACATTTAATGCAATCCCTATCAAAATACCAATAGCATATTTCACAGAACTGGAAGAAACAATCCTACAATTTGTATGGGACCACAAAAGAGCCCGAATAGCCAAACCAATCTTGAAAAAGAAAAACAAAACTGGAGGTAACACAATTATGATTTCAAGTTATACTACAAAGCTGAAGTAATCAAAACAGTATGATACTGGCACAAAAACAGACACATGAACCAATGGAACAGAACAGAAAATCCAGAAATAAGCCCACAATTATATTATATGGGAAAACTACACAGTATATGCAACAGAATGAAACTGGATCACTTTCTTACATAAAAATAGACTCAAAATGGATGAAGTACCTAACTATAAGATCTGAAACCATAAAAATCCTGGAACAGAACACAAGCAGTAATGTCTCTGACATTAGCTGTAACAACTTTCTAAATACGTCTCCTGAGGCAAGGGAAAAAATAGCAAAAATGAACTACTGGGACTACATCAAAATTAAAAGCTTCTGCACAAGGAAGGAAACAATCAACAAAACTAAGAGGCAACCTACTGAATGGGAGAAGATATTTGCAAATGACATATCCAATAAAGGGTTAGTATCCAAAAGAGAAAAAGAACATATACAACTCAACACCAAAAACACAAATAATCCAATTTTAAAATAAGCAGAGAACATAAACAGACATTTCTCCAAAGAAGACATCCAGATGGCCAACAGACACATGAAAAGATGTTCAACATCACTCATCACCAGAGAAATGAAAATCAAAACCACAATGAGAGATCACCTCACACCTGTCAGAATGGCTAAAATCAAAAACACAAGAAACAAAGTGTTGATGCAGATGTGGAGAAAAGGGGAAACTTGTGCACTGTTGGTGGGAATGGAAGCTGGTACAGCCACTATGGAAAACGCTATGGGAGTTCCCCCAAAAGTTAAAAATAAAATTACCATATGATCCAGTAATTCCACTCTTTGGTATTCACCCAAGGAACATGAAATACTAATTCAAAAGGATATATGCACCCCTATGCTTATTGCAGCATTATTTATAATAGCCAAATTATGGAAGTGGCCCGAGTGTCCATCAGTAGATGAATGGGTAAAGAAAACAGTACTTAGCCATGAAAAAGAATGGAATCTTGCCATTTGCAACAATACGCATAGATCTAGAAAGTATGATGCTAAGTGAAATAAGTCAGAGAAAGATAAATATCATATGATTTCACTCGCATGGAATTTAAGAAACAAAACAAATGAACAAAGAAAAAAAGACAAACCAAAAAACAGACTCAACTATAGATGAGAAACTGATGGTTACCAGAGGGGAGGTGGGTGAGCGGATAGGTGAAATAGGTATTAAGGGTATTAAGAGTATGCTTATCTTGATGAGCACTGAGTAATGTCTAGAATTGTTGAATCACTATATTGTACATCTGAGACTAATACTGTATGTTAACTACACTGGAATTAAAATTTTTTAAAAAGTGATGAGAGTGGGCATCCTTGTCTTGTTTCTTAGAAAAAAAGGTTTCACCTTTTCACTGTTGAGTATAATATTAGCTGTGTGTTTATCCTATATGGCCTTTATTACATTGAGGTATGTTTTCTCCATACCCACTTTGTTGAGCATTTTATCATAAATGGATGTTGAATTTTGTCAAAAGTTTTTTCTATGACTATATTTATCCTTCATTTTGTTAACATGGTATATCACATTAATTGATTTGTGGATGTTGAAATATCCTTGCATCCCTGGAATATATACCACTTGATCATGGTCTATGATTCTTTTAATGTATTGTTGAATTTGGTTTGGTAATATTTTGTTGAAGATTTTTGCATCTATGTTTGTCAGATATTAGCTTATAATTTTTGCACATGTGTATGTGGTGCCCCTATTTGGTTTGGTATCAGCGTAATGCTATCCTCATGAAATGAGTTTGGGAGCATTCCCTACTCTTCAATTTTTTGGAAGAGTTTAAGGAGAGGTATTTTTAAAAAAGATTTATTCATTTATTTTAGGGAAA